>NW_026057580.1:26246796-26546796 GCF_023721935.1 Panthera uncia | reverse complement strand
TACTGGAAAAGTTTAAACTGAAACGTATATTTTTCTTATTTGTCCACCTCTTGTCAAATGGGATATTTTTCCTTGGTAATTACATTTAATTACATTTTAAATTACACTTAAATTTAATTACATTTAATTTTACATTTTAATTACATTTTAATTACATTTGCTGGATTCCTTTGGATCTCATCAAAATAACTGTAATTTTTTCAGAGACTTGTCAGCATTTCAGATCATGATTAATAATGACAGAGAAACCCATTGTGTACCTACCATGTGCCAAATATTGTGCTAAGAACTTCACATACATTTCCTAACTCAGTCCTCACAATCACCCAATCAACAGCTGAGGACACTGAGGCTTGCACAGGGGCCTAGCTCGTCTAAGACCACAGAGTCAATAATAAGAGTAAAATGCAAGTTTGTCCATCTCCATAATCAATGTGACAAACCTGATTTCGGCAACCTTTCAGAGCTGGCACCACTCTGGCAATGTTTTTCATTTGGGCCTGACACGCATTATCTTCTCAATTTTAATTCTTGGTGCATTTCTTACACCGGGCTTCTAAGCTTTACAACTTTGGCAAGAATGTCTGTAGCTTTCTCACAACCTCAGTGTCTTTCTTGATTTAAAAATACGGAGGCTTCTTTTTACTGCAGTGAAAAAATGCATCTTACTACCCTGTTGCTGCTAAATACTACCACCCACCAGTTCTTTATGGTTTCTGTCTCCTTTAATACACATTATGTTGAATCCTTTTCTTTCTTGCTTGTAAGCTTAATTGCTTTCTTTTCTGGTTCCTTCTCTTCCACATAAAAACATGCTTAAATGTCTCCTATTCTCTTTTTTATGCTATTTTGAAACTGATGATATTCCTTTAAAACTTTTTGACTCTTTGTAGGATCGAATTGGTGGTGAGAATGAGACTGAGCCTTTTTTTACTGAATTATAATCGACATATAATATTATATAAGTTTCAGGTGTACAACATAGTGAGTCAATATTTTTATACATTACAAAATGATCACCACCATAGGTCTAGTTACCATCTGTCACCATACAAGGTTACTAAAATGTTGGTGACTGTATTTCCCTGTGACTGTCACAGGAGATATCCCTGTGGCTTACTTACTTTATAACTAGAAGTTTGCACCTCTAATACCCTTCACCTATTTCATTCATTCCCCATCTGGCAACCACTGGTTTGTACTCTTTATGTATGTATCTGTTCCTATTTTGTTTGTTAATTTGTTTTGTTTTTTAGATTCCACATGTAAGTAAAATCATATGATAGCTATCTTTCTCAGTCTGACTTATTTCACTTAACAAGACACCCTCTAGTTCCATCCATGTTGTGGCAATTGGCAAAGTTTTATTTTTTTATGGCTGAGTAATATATATATATATATATATATATATATATATACACACACACACACACATATATGTATGTATATAATATGCTTGTGGTTGTGATTTCACATAATTTCACATATCTGTATGTATACATATATATGTGTGTAGAAACATATATACAAATATATACACACACATACATACCACATCTTCTTTTCCGTTCATCTATCAGTGGACACTTAGGTTACTTCCATATCTTGGCTATTATAAATAACTCTGCAATGAACATGGGAGTGCATACATCTTTTCAAATTAGTGTTTTTGTTTTTCCCAAGGAACACACAGAAATTGAGTTGATGGATTTTGTGGTAGCTTTACTTTCAATTTTTTGAGGAACCTTTAGATTAAGATATTTGTGGTCTCAACTGTGGCTGAGGCTGGAGAAGACCTGAAATGGCAAAAGCCATAAAAACAAAGTGGAGGTGAGATTAATAGAGGAAAGGAGAGGGCTATTTCATTGTTAAGTAAGCTTTATGCACAACATGGGACTTGAACTCATGATCCCAAGATCAAAATCTCATGCTGAACCAACTGAACCAACCAAGTGCCTTAGGAGAGGGCTATTTTAGAATGAAGAGTTAGAATGGGCAGAGAAGAACTGATCCTGGCAGGTCCAATAGATAGTAAAGTCATTTACTTTCATTAGCAGAGAGAGAGAGAGAATGTGGACTTAGTTCATGAGACAGCTTCAAATTCTATCCAAGGTGGTAGGATTAAATTCAAACACCTGGAAGAGATATGTATGGTCCTTGATAAGGGAATGAAGGAATGAAATGGTGTTTCTGAAAGACGTTTCAGGTGAAAGTGAAGAGAGACCATAGTGGAGAAAACCTAGAGGCAGAAATACTGGCTGAAATATATAACAATACAACTGATATCGGCCTAGGCTGGTAATTGTCAAAGTAAAGCTAAAAATTATTCTGAAAATATTGTTGTGGAAACAACAGGAAAACATAATACCTAAATTGATATTGGATGGAAAGATGTACTGTCAGGACGCAATAAAATATAATCAAAAATACTTCCAAAAGTTTGAGGATGATGGATATGGAGATTGACAGGCCTTATGGAATGGTAGGTTTTGTGGGAGAAGATCAAAAATTAGTACTCACAGTCACAATCCTGAAAGCTGGAAAACTTCTTAAGTTCTCAGAAAATAAAATGGTATTCAAAGATAAATTTCATAGTAGCTTATTTTTTAAATTAAAATTCTAGGGACATACACATTAAAACGTGGAAATTATTTCAGGTTGTGATGCATTTAAATGCCCTTAATTTGTGTAAATCACTTGTGTATTCAAATCGTTGACCTTTTGTGACTAGATCAATAGTCTCAAGGTGATCTTTAAATATCAGCCTCACTTTTTGAATATTAAGCTTTAGCTTTCTAATCAACTTATTTTTTTAACTATTAGAAAATTAATCTTAGAAAATGAAAACAGGTTGTATCTTGATTTCTGCTATTTACATTTTTCCCCCTCAACTTGGATTTTGATACTGACCCTAATGTCTTACCTTGACCTGTGAATACAGGTAGAATTCAATTTTTACTATCTGATTAATAGATAAATATATCAACATGGACTCACCTACTCATTTTTAGACTTGCCAAGATTTTTCTGCTGTTTCTGATCTGGAACACCGTAGGAATTTTCTTTTTATCACTTGCCATTCATTCGTGTGTTATTTATTTAGCACCTAAAAAGTGCTAGCACTATTAACCCAGCTGTAACACAACACTTTGGGAGACCATATTCCAGTGGGTAGAAACTGACGATAAGGAAGTAAGTGAGTAAGCAAGCAAGCAAGCAAGCAAATGAATGAATTAATAAGTGAATGAATGGTGTGATTTCCAATTATGGAAGTTGCTATGAAGAAAATAATTATGGTATGTGGAGAGGAAAGTCAGCATTAGATAAAGTGGGCAGCCAAGACCTTTCTGAAGATTTGACTTTTGAGACAAGAACTAAAGAATAAAAAAGCCAACCTCTCTACAAGCCAAGTGAGAGTATCCCAGGCAAAGGTAATAAGAAGTAAAAGTTAAAACTATAAAACTCATAGAAGAAAGAATAGGAATAAATCTGCATGACCTTGGAATTGACAAAGGATTCCTAAACATAACATCAAAAGTACAGGCAACAAATGAAAAGAAATAGATTTGGCAGTCATCAAAATTAAAGCTCCTTTGCTTCAAACAGCACTATCAAGACTGTCAAAAATACAACATACAGAAATGGAAAAAAAAAATATTTGCAAATCATATATCTGATAAAGTGCTTGTATAGAATATGTAAAGAACTCTCATTCAGTAGTTGAAAGACAAAATAATTAAAGGATTTGAACAGGCATTTCTTCAAAGATAATACACAAAAGGTAAAAAGCACATGCAAAGATGCTTGACATCATTGGCCATTAAAGAAATGTAAATCAAAGCCATTATAAGATGCTGCTTCTTATCCAGTAGGATAGCTATAAAAAAAAAGTCGGGGGCACCTGGGTGGCTCAGTTGGTTAAGCATCCAACTCTTGACTTTAGTTCAGGTCATGATCTCATAGATTGTGGGAGTAAACCCCATGTCAAACTCTGCGCTGACAATGTGGAGCCCTTTTGGGGTTCTCTCTCTCCCTCTCTCTTCCCTTCCGCCACTCACATTCTCTCTCTATCGCCTCTCAAAATAAATAAATAGACATTTTAAAAAGTCAGATAATAACAATAGTTGGAAAGGATGTGAGATTAGAACTCACATACTGCTTATAGGAATGCAAAACGGTGCAGCCACTTTGAAAAACGGATTGACAGTTTCTCAAACAATTAAGCATATAGTTGCCATATGGCCCAGAAATTCCATTCCTAGATGCATACCCAAGGGAAATGAAGACATATGTCCACACAAAAATTACACACAAATGTTTATAGCAGCATTATTCATAATATCCATTATCATATTCATAATATCCAAATATCCATTAACTTGACAAATGCATAAACAAAATATGGTATATCTATAAAAGAGAATATTATTTGTCCAGAAAAAGGGATGAATAATTGATACATGCTATAACATAGATTAAATTTGAAAGTGTTATGGTGAAAGAAGCCAGTCACAAAAGACAACATATGATTCCACTCATATGAGAATCCAGAATAAGAAAATATAGAGACTTAAAAGTGATTAGTGGTTGCTGAGGGCTAGGGATGGGGGACAAGAGGACAGTGGAGTGATAGCTAAAGGGTACAAGGGTGTTTGTGAAGTGATAAAAGTATCTAAAATTGCCTGCGGTTGTGATTTCACATATCTGTGAATATACTAAAAACCATGGAATTGTATACTTTAAAGGGGTGAATTATGTAGTATGTGAATTATATCTCAACAGAGCTATATTTTTTTAAAGAAATTGAAGAGTCTTTGGGAAGGAATAAAAGGAATGCATCATGGCTGAATTAGAGTGACATAAATTGCAGATGAAGGGGTTGGCAAGGCCAGAACTCAGAAGGTCCAGTAGGCCCTGTGGAAGTTAACCTGTGGGATTCCCCTCCCTTCCCACTAACTCTCACCTCAGCAGCTGCCTGCCTGACAGCTGGGATTGCCAGCAGGTCCTGAATGGCTGTTGGAAGTTACCTTCACAGCTTTCTCCATAATATGTGACTTTTCTCTATTGGCAATACCAAACCTCAGCTTTCCTAGAAAAATGAATGGTAAAGATAAGTCTCATACCTAAGGCTGAATGTGGCTGTTTCCTTCTTATAGCAAGTTCTCCACATACACACCTTGGGACTGGATTCTCATCATCCCTGCTTACTTTTCAATCTCTTCTCTTGTCCTCATCTACATTTCATGGGAAAACAGTTTAGTGTCTGCAGGATTAGGAAAAAAAAAAGGTATAGGTTTCCCTACAGGTCTGTACTTCTAGCTTTTAATTAATGCAACAAGACTCTCTTTACTTGGACATAGAGCATTTTCATTACAGCTGCACACAAACATTATGCCTAACAGAAAAGGAGCAGGGCTCCCCATGTGGGATGAAACCCACTAATCATTCTTGTTTCCACTTTGTCCAATGTGACATGGAATAGTAATGAATGAGAAGTGAAAATTATATAACCATAAGTTTACTGGAAATAGTAAATACATTGTTTATAAGAAAGGGAAAATGAGGAAAAGGACCATTTATTGAGAGCTTATTATGTACAACACTCAATACTTAAAGCACAAACATAATTTAAGCCTCTGAACAATCCTATCCCTTAAGTATTATAGGTCTGATTTTATACTAGAAAAACTGAGGCTCATTTGTATTATTACCTGTCAAAATGGCTACACACATGAATATAGGGCCTTTCACATTTACTACAGAGCTGGAAGTAGCAAGAACATGGACTAGGATACAATGTAGTGGGGGGTACTCCCCACACTTCCACAGTCAATTCCAAAATGTCCAAAAATCGCAAATTTGAATATGGACTTCCAGGCTGCTATGAAAGTAGGAGGGTAGAATACACTTATTTCATATTGTTAGTTTAATTTATAAGTATGTATTGAGACATACAGTCTGTAGCCTCCTCTCTCCTCTTGTTTTCGATCCTTAATTTGGGGCAGATTCATGTCTGTGGATATGAGTGTGCAGGGGTGGCAGTGAAGGCCTGAGGGATGGTGGGTAGTAGGCTAGGGAACTGAAATCATATCTAGGAAATACACTACATGAAGACTAGAGGTTAAAATATTATGCATAGAGTCTGGGAGAAATTATTCTGCTGTATGGAGGACATTTCTCTAATAATTTCCTCTCTAGAAAGGAAAAAAGAATAGACTTGCTCCCCAGTCCAAAGATCAGAGCCCTTATGGAGCCACATCTAGCTGGGAGTCAGGGTAGTGGATTAGAGGGTATTTGCTGCTGACCAGAATAAGGGACTCCACAGTGACCTCTCCACCCTTGCCTTCTGAAGCAGTTCTCAACAGAGCAAGATTGTGGCTGACTTCCTGTGTGTTTCCGTGAGCAGATAAGGATTCCTTGGGGGAAAAAGAAAACCAACCCAACCACCACTGAGACTTAGACTGGGTAGAGAAATGTCCTTGGTCGAGAATATAACAGGACACATGAAAGTGTTCATCCACTTTGAGGAGGTCAGGATGAACCCAGTGAAGCAGGAACTCATGTTTTTATTGTCACAGGCCTGAAGGGCCACCATTGAAAGGAGTGTAAGGGAAGGTGAAGGAAGAAAAGAACACTGCTATCCATTATGGTGTTAGGTGCAAACCCACTGCAGATAGGTAGCCTGATTGCTTGTGTGTTGGTGGCACAGATATTTCTCATTTTAAAAGTGTTTTCACACCAAGGGTCACAAAGCAGCAATTCACAGATTGAATTCAGCTTGGTGACATTTTGCTTTCTACACACAGTGTATTTGAATATGATGCATTTAGTTAAGCATACATTCTCCAGTTCTTCATGTTCCCAAATTGTATATATTGTCTCTTGTATTCCATATTTACATTACCTAGCTGGCCCTGGAAGAACTTGAATTTGTAGCCTCTGGATTAAAATGTGTTGTCTCTGGAAATTAATACTTGTTCTTGGGAGATGAGAGTTTGTGTGTGTGTATCTGCGTATGCATGTTAAAGGGAGATGTAGAGATAGGTGGAGAGAGAGAGAGTTTGGGAAAGATAAAGAGAGGGGCAGACACTGAGGAGAGACAATGTCAGAAGGCAGAGTCTGAGCAGAAAAATACAGGGAAATCTGTGCAGTCATTAACTAGTATTCACTGATATGGAGACCTCATAATGGCCCTGATACAGAGTACCTACTCTCTGTAGAATCTCTAGGAGATTGGGACCCATATTAAAACTTAATAAGAGGGGTGCCTGGGTGGCTCAGTCAGTTGAGCATCTGACTTTGGCTCAGGTCATGATCTTGTGGTTCGTGAGTTCAACCCCTGCATTGGGCTCATTGATGTCAGTGCAGAAGTGACTTCAGATACTCTGTCTGCCCCCTTCTGCCCCTACCATTCTCATGCTCTCTCTCTCTCTCTCTCTCTCTCTCTCTCTCTCTCTCAAAAATAAATAAACATTTAAAAAAATGAATAAGACACCTAAGGAGAAACATACTGCTGTGGATTGAATTGTGTCCCCCAAATTTATATGTTGAGGCCCTCACCCTAATGTGACTACATTTGGAAATAAAGCTTTTAAAAGGTAATTAAAATTAAATGAGGTCAAAAAGGTGTGGTCCTAATATTATGGGATCACTGGCCTTATAAGAAGAGGGAGAGAGAAATCTCTCTTCAAGTGCATACACTGAGGAAAGGTCATGTGAGGGCCCAGCAAGCAGGCAGCCATCTGTAAGCCAGAAAAAGAGCCTTCACCAGAGCCCAACTATCCTGGTACCTTGATCTCTTATTCTAGCCTCCAGAAGTGTGAGAAAACAAGTTTCTGTTGTTTAAGCCACTCAATCTAAGATATTTTGCCATAGCAGCCCAAGCTGACTGATACATGTACTAAAAAGAAAGAGGGATGGATTTCACAGTGAGCTCACCCCAATGATAACAGATAAAGTTTCCTCTCAAAGAGATCAGAAAAACAAAGTGCTAGAGAGTTGCATTTTGAGAGCAGGGTAGGAAGAAGAGAAAATGGGATATCTATATGGAGTTTAACTTGGGGATGCTCTTCTCTTGTACTTTGGGAAAAAGTAGTATTTAGACTAGTGTGAAAGTTTTCCATCCCCTTTACCATGAAATTATCCACAGCAACCTCATCTCTTAGGTAAAATATGATAGGTTCCCTTGATGTTGCTTCCTGATGTGGAGAATAAAGGTTTGAAGATATCTCACAACCTTTTATTCAGAGGGAGAAATGGACTAAAGAAAAGAAAGGAGAGAGACAGACAGAGAGAACCAGGTGATGAGCACTAACTCCCTGGCTCATCTTGGGGAGGAAGGAAGCACGTAGTTGGTGAGGAGCAACTGCCAAGTGGATGAAAGGAGAAGGAATGTGAGATAGCCCTTCTTTTTCCCAAGAAAGAGAAAGGTAATTTAAGTAATATTATATGTGTCAACTAGACTAACAAGACACAATTGTCTTGCAAGACAGGAATGATTCAAAGGCCTACCTGACGTGAATCTGCTTTCAATATATATTTGTGGGCTGATAATAGCTCATACCAAGAGAATATAAGGGACCAAATGCAAATCATCACAGCCATTTCTGCAGTGGCTGGTCCTGGGGAGGGGTGTGGTGATGGCAACAGGGGTAGGACTTTTTAAAGGTACATTTCTTACCTCCCCGTGTCAGTCCTAGAGATTCTGGCATACATCTTAGATGTGAAGGATGGCTCCGCATATAGGTCGACAGATTTTACTGCATTGCCAGACTCGTATTATCAATATATATGATGCATAGTATTAGGAGTGGAAATAAGTGTAATATAAACATTTGTCAGTAACAGGTCTGCATTAATTTTTGTGAGGCATGCACTGAGACTAAGGGTGATGTAATATTAAATCAGCATTAGCTACAAAGCAAGGATAAGATTTCCATGAGAAAAGAAATAATAATAATGCCTTGTATTTGTATTACGTTTGAGAGCTTACCACATACAATCACATAACCAAACTTAGTTAATCTTCACCATAGCCTGTAATCTAGGAAAAATAGCTATTACACTATTTTAACATTTTGGCAAGTCAGGATAATACATGTGTCGAGGTTTACTAAGTAAATAACCAAGAACATATTGAGTACACATCTGGTGCTTTGTCCATCCCTACCACAGTTTGTCCATCCATACCACAGGGATGGAGGGAGATGTGTGCTGTATCCATTACAGGGCAAGTAAGAGCCCCATACCCTCACCACAACTGGCATTTTCTGTTTTTATATCTCAACATTCTATTAAGGCAATAACCTAAGGAAGAATGCCCTAGGGCAACCCTTGGAAGTGCAAAATAAATAACCAGAATCTTATCAAGGCAATGGAATTCCCTAATTTCTTGCTTAATTTTTTAAAGTCCACAGATACAGTTATCTTTAAACAAGAAGAATAGAGTTCTAATGCCAAATTCCAGCATTGATATTAGGCTTTCTGTAACTTAAAAAGACTTACTGAGATTACAGAACTGTCAATGATATATTGAAGTTTAGGGAAAGCTTCAGAAGGTAGTCTTCAAGTAATTAGTTAATTAGTGTGTCTGTGTTTCCTTAAACCTTTGTTATCTTTCACAGTTGAATCTAAATAAGCAAAAATGTCAGCTTTCAACTCTAAGTTTTATTAATAATTAGCTTATAATCAGGGCACCTGGGTGGCTCAGTTGGTTAAGAGTCCTACCCTTGATTTTGGCTCAGGTCATGATTTCACGGTTCGTGTGTTCAATCCTCTAGCAGGCTCCAAGCTAACAGTGCAGAGATGCTTGGGATTCTCTCTCTCCCTCTCTCTCTCTGCTTCTCCCCTGCTCCCATGTGCGCTCTCTCTCTCTCTCTCTCTCTCAAAAATAAATACATAAACATTTAAAAAATAAGTAGCTTATAATCAATAAGTAGATAGCAATCTATAGGTAATTTCCAAATCTGTTATTGAAATGAATAAACTAAATTAATTAAATTTCCATAATATACCACTATAGGTCTTTTTTTTCTTTTCCTACAAGTCTTATTTTAACATTATATTTAGGATTGGTTAAATATTTATTACTGGAACCAAGAGCCGTTAGAGACATTTAGAAGGCCACGTGCATATTAGATTGATCCCTTTAAACTGGACTGTTGTCTTTGATATATTTATAGTCTCAGCACTGAGCACGTGACACTTGGCACATAGGAATAAACATTTAGTAAGTTGCATTAAAGGCAATAAATTACCACATTCAGAATATTTGAGGTATAATATCAGATTATAAACACTACAGTATCCCAACCAAAAATAAATTCAGAAACAAGATCAGAGAATAAGTAATCATTAACGATTAGCAGTATATAGCTACATGTCTGTGCAAATCTCTTCCTTTCCTTTAAAAGTCATAATTTGAAAATTGCCTTGTAAATGTAAAATCCTACTGAAAAGCTAGGTTTCATTCAACTTTTATTATGTATCATCTCCCCCAGTGGGAAGTGTATTTCTTAGTACTGAGAACTATGATTGATCTGTGAGTGCAGATTATGCTTCTCTGGGCTACTCTCTGATACCAAAATGTACTTTACTCCACAGATCATTCTATAGTATAGATGCATGTATGAATGGCATACTAGACTACAAAATTCCAAGAAGTGAGGGACTGATATTTGTCATTATTGTATACTCAAGGCCTTGTATACCATTGGCATATAATAGGCACTGAATAAATATTTGCAGAACATCAAAATTATAAAAATATTAGTATAGATAATTGTTCAGTGTATATCATCTGTTATAATACTATGTATCAGGTGTAAATCACCACATTATGACATTTATTGAGCCATCATTCTGTGTAGAAAATTGAATTATACACTTGAGACAAAGCAAAAGAAGTATTTTACAGTGAAGCTAAAATAAAGCATATGAATTACTTAAAAGTCTTATTTGACCAGGTGTTTTGGCATTTGCTAAGCATAATGATTATTTTTCTTTTACCCACTTTCAATAGCACTGGCAAGGAAAAAATTTTAAAAGGCCCAAATTAACTGCTTTGGGATTCTAGGACTGTATGTGCCTTTATACCCAGTGGCATGCCATGATTCACTCTGTTACTTTTGGGGCTTTCTTTGGAATCTGGAAATACTTCTCCCTTGTTTTTAAATTTTTTTTCCTGCCCCTCAAATCTCAAGACAAGAACACAGCATGCACAACTTTGAAATGTATCTACTTTTTCAAAGTGAACTAAACAAAATACTGGCAATGGTTAGTCGTGTCTCTCCTTTTGTGTTTTCATTCTTTGGTTGAAGCTGGACCAGAGCTTCACAAATCTAAAAGGAGTCATTACATTGGTGATGACCCTGACCTCAGCATATCAACAATGTCCAATGCAGGAGTTGACCCCATGCTGCCCTTTGATTAAATACCTAACTTTAGGGATAGAAGGAAAACGAATCAAATTTATATTTAGAAATAGAAAAAGAAAATTATGGTTATCAATTTTGGTGTTATGGTGTTGGTCACCATAACACATGAATGCTTGCTGGAATCGTAATGAACAAAAGTTACAAATTTATTAAAAAGAAGGAAAATTATTCACGATGACTGTTTAATTTCTCAAGTAGATACCAAGGGGACTTATAAAATCTCTTGTAAAATCACTTTTATTTAAAAATAACTTAGTATATCTCTTAGAAATGTAAGATCTCAGAATAGTCTTAATTTTCTTGTGTTGTTTTTTGTTTGTTTGTTTGTTTGTTTGTTCTGCTTTAATGCTTTCAGTCTCCTGGCACTGCTTTTGCTACTCACCCAAGTTACTAAGATAGTTTGCAGCCAGTCTCCATACTGCTACTTCTCAATTATAGTGTCCCAAACACAACTTGTATAATAGTTTTCTTTGACATTCAATTTAAGCAACTATATTTATTCCAGAGGCTGCTTCAAGGGTAATAGACTAGATGAGTAGAGGAGACAAAAGAACACTGTTGGACAGACTGAAGTCCTGAGGAAACATCTTTGGGAACAGAAAAATAACAATCCTTAGGCCTGGACAGATGAAAATTTAGAAATGCATTCTTTTTCAGAGAGTGTGGAAATGATCTGGGAGCTCATTCCTAGAAAGAATAAGAAATGGGAAACAGAAAAAAAAAAAAAAAAACGGGACAATTCCACTTGGCCCAGTGGGTCTATTTGAATAGATAAAAATTATAGTGTGGACTACAAAAACACCTGAGAAAATATTTATTATAAGAGAGGAGGTTCTGAGTATGCTGAATGAGTGAATATTATGTGAATTATTGTCCAGTGTAACTCCTTAGGATTTGGCGTGAGCGTCAGGGTGAAGGGAAGCAAATCCTCAGAGTTGTTTCACTGACAGAGCAGCAGTCGCAAAAAGGAAAGATGTCCTCAGTTCCTTCCGTGGCTTTGTGCAAACAGTCGTACAGATGATGCAGGTGGGTGGGTGTTTTTGGCATTAAGAGAAAGATGAGTGGGGCGCCTGGGTGGCTCTATCGGTTAAGCGTCCGACTTCAGCTCAGGTCATGATCTCATGGTTTGTGAGTTCAAGCCCCGCGTGGGGCTCTCTGCTGACAGCTCAGAGCTTGGAGCCTGCTTCAGATTCTGTGTCTCCCTCTCTCTCTGCCCCTCCCCCACTCGTGCTTTGTCTCTCTCTCAAAAATAAACAAACATTAAAAAATTAAAAAAAAAGAGAAAGATGAGTTATGAGTGAGCAAACTAAAGCAGATGTGGCGGACAGTGGTGGCACCACTACAGGGAAACCAAGAGGATTCATTTTTGATACCTGTGTGAGAAATACATTCGGAAGGAAGCCTCAGGGAATGGTTGAGTCGTGGCGATTCTTCCATTCCAGAAACGATGATTAATTCTGTTAGGGATTTTCTTTCTTTTCAAGATTTCAGGCCTGTCTGTGCAATTCCAGGATTTATATTTCTATCCCTGATTTGTAAAATGCATGTTCAACGGCATAATAACTGCTCTACCTCTATGACCTACTTGTACCTTGAAATCAGCATGAGCAAACCCAAATTTATTACTTCAGCTCCAAAAGCAGCAACTCCTGGTGACCTGCATGTTTTGATTAATGGCACACACAGCCTCCAACTTATCCAGAATGAAACCTCTGAGACATCTTTGACTCTTTCCTCCATCTCCTTGATAAGTTAAAAAGTCCTCATCTACCTCCCAAATGCATTTTACTTCCATACTCTGCTTTCTGTTTTCACTTCTCCAACCACCTTTTTTAGTTAATACCATTGATGATGACAAGAGCTGTGATTATTTAGTAAACGCTTACTAGGTGTAACCAGTGCACCAGGGCCTTTCACGATTTACCTTATATAGTCATCAACAAATCTAAAAAGGAGGCACTATTGTCATTTCTGCTTTCTGGATGGGGATAATGATCCCCAAAGAGATTTAAGTATTGCTTTAAATCACTGAACTAATTATCAACAGAGTCAGGAGTTGAGCAACAGTCTGGCTCCAGATTCCAAAATGTTACACATGTGCTCATCTGACTTCCATTGGAGATGTGTTACTTTCTAAAGCACAATTCAAACAGACTCCTGCCTGAATCTCATCCTCCAACACAGGTGCCCTCAACACTAATTTATCCTAAACATAGGTGTCAGAAAAATTATGTAATAATGTGAAACTTCACTTATGTGTCACATAAAATCTTCAATGGCTGTTCGTTACCCATACAAGTTGGTAAAAAGTTCCTCCCTGCAATTCCAGAATTTTTATGTTTTAGCATAATCTATAGTTTTCTCCTTATTACTTTCTGTTTTACTACATCACAATTCCTATGCAATCTCTGTAATTTTTCTGATATTATAGATCAGTGCCTAAAGTTCCTTGTTGCCACCTTAACACTTTTCTACTTGGTCTTCAGAGATATTTTGAAATAAAGTTTTAATGATTAGTATTTTAAAAATTTTTTTTTACAGTTACATCCAAGTTAGTTAGCATATAGTATAATGATTTCAGGAGTCGAAACCAGTGATGCATCCCCTACATATAACACCCAGTGCTTATCCCAACAAGTGTCTTCCTTAATGCCCCTTGCCCATTTAACCCATCCCCCACCCATAATCCCTCCAGCAACACTGTTTGTTCTCTATATTTAAGAGTCTCTTATGTTTTGTTCCCCTCCCTGTTTTTATGTTATTTTAGCTTCCCTTCCCTTATGTTCATTTGTTTTCCACATATGAGTGAAGTCATATAATATGTCTTTCTCTGACTGACTCATTTTGCTTAGCATAATACACTCTAGTTCCATCCACATTGTTGCAAATGGCAAGAGTTCATTCTTTTTGATTGCCAAGTAATACTCCATTCTCTCTCTATATATACCATATCTTCTTTATCCATTCATCTGTTGATAGACATTTGGGCTCTTTCCAAACTTATGCTATTGTCGATAGTGCTGCCGTAAACATCAGGGTGCGTGTGCACCTTTGAAACAGCATACCTGTATGTTTTGGATAAATACCTACTAGTGTAATTGTTGGGTCGTAGGGTAGTTCTATTTTTAATTTTTTGAGGAACCTCCATATTTTTTTTCCAGAGTGGCTGCAGCAGTTTGCATTCCCACCAGCAGTACGAAAGGGTTCCTCTTTCTCCACATCCTTGCCAACATCTGTTGTTGCCTGAGTTGTTAATTTTAGCCATTCTTGTGTGACTTGTGTGACTTGTCATCTTGTGTGAGTTGGCATCTCATTGTGATTTTGATTTGTATTTCCCCGATGATAAATGACATTGAACATTTTTTCATGTGTCTGTTAGCTACCTGAATGTCTTCTTTGAAAAAGTGTCATTCATGTCTTTCACCCATTTCTTCACTGGATTGTTTTTTGTGTGTTGAGTTTGATAAGTTCTTTATAGATTTTGGATATTAACCCTTTATGTGACATGTCATTTGCAAAAATCTTCTCTCATTCCATCGGTTGCCTTTTAGTTTTGCTGATTGTTTCCTTTGCTGTGCAGAAGATTTTTATCTTGATGAGGTCTCAATAGTTCATTTTTGCTTTTGTTTCCCTTGCCTCTGGAGACGTGTTGAGTAAGAAGTTGCTGTGGCTGAGGTCAAATAGGTTTTTGCCTGATTTCTCCTCTAGGATTTTGATAGTTTCCTGTCTTACATTTAGGTCTTTCATCCACTTTTAGTTTATTTTTGTGTATGGTGTAAAAAAATAGTCCATGTTCATTCTTCTACATGTCTCTGTCCAGTTTTCCCAACACCATTTGCTGAAGAGACTGTCTTTATTTCATTGGATATTCTTTCCTGTTTTGTCAAAGATTAGTGGGCCATACATTTGTGGGTCCATTTCTGGGTTCACTATTCTGTTCCATTGATATGAGTATCTGTTTTTGTGCCAGTACCATACTGTCTTGATGATTACAGCTTTGTAATACAGCTTGAAGTCTGGAACTGTGATTCCTCCAGCTTTGGTTTTCTTCTTCAGGATTGCTTTGGCTATTCAGGGTCTTTTCTGGTTCCACACAAATTTTAGGATTGTTTGTTCTAGCTCTGCGAAGAATGCTAGTGTTATTTTGATAGGGAATGCATTGAATATGTAGATTGCATTGGGTAGTATCGGCATTTTAATAATATTTGTTCTTCCAACCCATGAGCATGAGATATTTTTCCAGTATTTGGTGTCTTCAATTTCTTTCATAAGCTTTCTATAGTTTTCAGCGTATAGTTTTTTCACCTCATTGGTTGAGTTTATTTCTAGGTATGTAATGGTTTTTGGTGCAATTGTAAATGGGATCGATTCCTTGATTTCTCTTTCTGATGCTTCATTGTTGGTGTATAGAAATGCAAACTATTTCTGTGCATTGATTTTATATCCTACAACTTTTCTGAATTCATGGATCAGTTTTAGCAGTTTTTTGATGGAATCTTTTGGGTTTTCCATATAGAGTATCATGTCATCTGTGAAGAGTGAAAATTTGACTTCCTCCTTGCTGATTTGGATGCCTTTTATTTCTTTGTGTTGTCTGATTGCTGAGGCTAGGACTTCCAATACTATGTTGAATAACGTTGGCGAGAATGGACATCCCTCTCTTGTTCCTGACCTTAGGGAAAAAGCTTTCAGCTTTTCCCCATTGAGGATGATATTAGCAGTGGGTCTTTCATATATGGTTTTTATGATCTTGAGGTATGATCCTTCATTCCCTACATTTTTGAGAGTTTTTATCAAGAAAGGATGCTGTATTTTGTCAAATGCTTTCTCTGCATCTATTGAGAAGATCATGTGGTTCTTGTTCTTTCTTTTATTAATGTGATGTATCACATTGATTGATTTACAGATATTTTTTTTAACATTTTTTATTTATTTTTGGGACAGAGAGAGACAGAGCATGAATGGGGGAGGGGCAGAGAGAGAGGGAGACACAGAATCGGAAACAGGCTCCAGGCTCCGAGCCATCAGCCCAGAGCCTGACGCGGGGCTCGAACTCACGGACCGCGAGATCGTGACCTGGCTGAAGTCGGACGCTTAACCGACTGCGCCACCCAGGCGCCCCTGATTTACAGATATTGAACCAGCCCTGCATCCCAGGTATAAATCCCACTTGATCATGATGAATAATTCTTTTAATGTATTGTTGGATCCAGTGGCTAGTATCTTGTCGAGAATTTTTGCATCTATGTTCCTCAGGGAAATTGGTCTACAGTTCTCCTTCTTAGTGGAGGCTTTGTCTGGTTTTGCAATCAAGGTAATGCTGACCTCATAGAATGAGTTTGGCAGTTTTCCTTCCATTTCTATTTTTTGGAAGAGCTTCAAAAAAATAAATGTTAACTCTTCCTTAAATGTTTGGTAGAATTCCCCTGGAAAGCCATCCAGCCCTGGAATCTTGTTTTTTGGGAGATTTTTGATTACTGATTCAATTTCTTTACTGGTTTATGGGTCTGTTCAAATTTTCTATTTCTTCCTGTTTCAGTTTTGGTAATTTATATGTTTCTAGGGATTTGTCCATTTCTTCCAGATTGCCCAATTTATTGGCATATAATTGCTCATGATATCTCTTATTATTGTTTTTATTTCTGCTGTGTTGCTTGTGATCTGTCCTCTGTCATTCTTGATTTCATTTATTTGGGTTATTTTCTTTTTGGTCAAACTGGCTAGGGGTTTATCAGTTTTGTTAATTATTTCAAAGAACCAGCTCCTGGTTTCATTGATCTGTTCTACTACTATTTTAAAATTTTACTTCAATAACATTGATTTCTGCTCTAATCTTTATTATTTCCAATTTTCGGCTCATTTTGGAGTTATTTGCTGTTCTTTTTCCAGTTCTTTAACGTGTAAGGTTAGATTGTGTATCTGAGACCTTTCTTCCTTCTTTAGGAAGGCCTGGATTGCTATATACATCCCTCTTATGACCACCTTTGCTGCATCCCAGAGGTTTTTGGCTGCCGTGTTATCATTTTCATTGGTTTCCATATACTTTTTAAATTTCTTTTTAACTTTTTGGTTAACCCATTCATTCTTTAGTAGGATGTTGTTTAGACTGTAAGTATTTGTTGCCTTTCCAAATTTTTTCTTGTGGTTGATTTCGAGTTTCATAGCATTGTGGTCTGAAAATATGCACGGCATGGTCTCGATCTTTTTGCACTTGTTGAAGGCTGATTTGTGTATCAGAATGTGATCTATTCTGGAGAATGTTCCATGTGCAGTCGGGAAAAATGTGTATACTGCTACTTTAGGATGAAATGTTCTGAATAGATCTATTAGGTCCATCCGGTCCAGTGTGTCATTCAAAGCCATTGTTTTCTTGTTGATGATCTGCTGAGATGATCTGTCCATTGCTGTAAGTGGAGTGTTGAATTCCCCTACTATTATGGCATTATTATCAATGAGGTTTTCTTATGTTTGTAATTAATTGATTTATATATTTGGATTTTCCACATTGACGGCATAAATATTTACAATTATTAGATCTTCTTGGTGGATAGATCACTTAATTATGATATAATGCCCTTCTTCAACTCTTGTTAGTCTTTATTTCAAAATCTAGCTTGTCTGATATAAATATGGCTACTCCGGCTTTCTTTTGGTGACCATTAGCATGATAGATGGTTCTCCATCCCTTACTTTCAATCTGCAGGTGTCTTTAGATCTAAACTGGGTCTCTTATAAACAGCATATAGATGGATCTTGTTTTCTTATCCATTCTGTTGTTTCTTATCCATTCTCTTACCTTTTGATTGGAGTGTTTAGTCCATTGACATTTAGAGTGAGTACTGAAAAATACGAATTTATTGCTATTGTGTTGTCTGTAGATTTGGAGTTTCTGGTGGTGTTCTCTGGTCCTTTCTAGTCATTGTTGCTTTTGGTCTTTTTTGTTTTGCTTTGTCTTTTCTCCCCTCAGAAAGTCCCCCTGAAAATCTCTTGCAGGGCTGGCTTGTGGTCATGAACATTTTCAGTATTTTTTTATCTTGGAAATTCTTTATCTATTTTGAATGGTAGCCTTGCTGGATAAAGAATTCTTGGCTGCATAATTTTTATGATTCAGCACTTAGAACATATCCTGTCACTCTTTTCTGGACTGCCAAGTTTCTCTGGATAGGTTTGCTGCAAACCTGATCTATCTTCCTTTATAGGTTAAGGACTTGTTTTCCTTGTTACTTTCATAATTCTTTCCTTGTGTATTTTGTGAATTTGACTGTGATATGCCTTGTTGATGGTTGGTTTTTGTTGAATCTAATTGGAGTTCTCTGTGCTTTCTGTATTTTGATGTCTGTGTCTTCCCCCAGGTTAGGAAAGTTTTCCACTATGATTTGCTCATATAAAGCGTCTATCCCTTTTTCTCTCTCTTCATCTTTTTGGACTCCTATGATTTGGATGTTATTCCTTATGAATGAGTCACTGAGTTCTCTCATTCTTAAATTGTGCTCTTTTTCCTTAGTTTCTCTCATTTTTTTTTCTCTGTTTCATTATTTTCTATAATCTTGTCTTCTAAACTGCTGATTTGCTGCTCCACTTCATCCATCTCTTGCAGTCATGGCATCCATTTGAGTTTGCATCTAGATTTATTATTTTTAATTTCATCCAGACTAGATTTTACTTCTTTTATCTCTGCAGAAAGGAATTCTATGCTTTTTCAACCCCAGCTAGTACTGTAATTATTATGACTCTAAATTCTAGTTCTTGCTTGTATCTGTGTCGATTAAGTCCCTGGCTGTCATTTCTTGTGTTCTTTCATTTGGGGTGAATTCCTTCAACTTGTCGTTTGGGAAGAAAAAAAATAATTAATAAAATAAAAATTTTGAATTAAAAAATTAAAAGCAACATAAAAAATCAAGTAAAGGAAGCTAGATCCTGGGTGTGTTTTGGTATTGTTGATTAAAGAAGCTTGATAGAGAAAAAAGGGAAAGAAAAGAAAAGAAAAAAAGTAAGAAAACGTTTAAAAATTAAAATGTATACAATAAAATAGAATAAAATGAAAAAGAGAGTAAAATAGAATAAAAACATTTACAAAATAAAAATATAGTAAAGAAATTTTAAAAATTATAAAAACAGAAAATAAAAATAATGTTTTCTCTTTCTGTATCCAAGAGTAAGAAAAGAAAAGAAACAAAACAAAAGGATGGACCAGCAAACAGAATGAAATCCGAATGAAATCACATCAGTTTCCCTTAGAATTCTAACTATAAAGCATTTTATAATCCATACACTAAGCAGGTGGAGAGACCAGTAGTGGTCCTCTAGGGTTTGGTTGGAACAGTTGGAGGGGGCTTGGTGTAACAACTCTTTTCTCCACTAGGTGACACTGCTTAACTTACGGTGGTGGATTGGTGTGGCACCTGTGTGCTTGTGTGCACATGCGCGGGAGAGGTGAAAATGACGTCACCCAGCTTCCTAGTCTTTAGCACCAGAGCTCTGCGGTCTCACCAACCAGCAATCAAGTACCCCTCTTTTGTCTCAGTCTTCTGTTCACTCCTCAATTCTACACTGTCCATGTCCAAGCCATCAGCCTGCCAGGCATCACCTCCCTCCTGAATTTTATCTCAGATGGGGCTGTGTTTCCAAACCCCTCACTTCTGAGGACACTGCAGCTTGAACCCGCACAGTCTCTCTGGTGGACAGTTGCAGAGCAATGGCCTGGTACTGGCTTGACCCCAGGAACGTTCATGTGATCATGTTGCTGCAGAGGCTCAGAGATTGTGGCCAGGTGCTGGCTTGCCCCAGAAAAAGTTAGTGTGATCGTAGAAGCAGTGGTTCAGGGGTTATAGTAAATCACAACACACAACCGGCACCAGGTTTTACTGCACCCTGACGTCTTTGTTTCAATACCACCAACAATGGCTATTCTCTGGGGTCCGCTGGAACCTTTGCCTGTGGGAAGGTCATCTGGCCTCTACCAAATGCCCTCCTAGCAGGAGAACGACTTCTCCCTGTGTGGCCTGTGGGCCCCTTGGACCTCACTGCCTGCTCCTGGGGATTCACCCTTCCCACCAGAGTACCACCAGGTATTGAGCTGTGGTATTTCTGACTCTGCTCTCCCCTGTTTATAGAGTCTTAATGATATTGAAACCCTTTTCTTTCTCCTTTTTCCCTTTCTTGCTCAGTCACTTGTGGGTGTTTCCACTCTTTTTCTTTCTCTCCAGCTATTTTCAGGGGGAGTGCTTTTCTCTGTCCTCTCTCCACAAAACAGTTCCCTACCCTCTGAGATTTCTCTCTCCCCCAGTTCACCTCTCCATCCCACGTACCTGCTGAGTTCTGGGGCTCAAGTCATGCAGATTGTTGTGTTAATCTTCAGATCAATTTTCTTGGTGTGCAAAAATGGTTTGGTGCTGATATAGCTACATTTTAGGGATGAGAGAAGCAGAGAACATCCATGCTGCTTGCCATCTTGGGCCCTCCCTAATATGTTTTTGAAATAACCTTGTAGAGGGCATTATGTCTTTTGGGCTCCTATTGTACTTGGTCTGTACATCACTAAAATCCCTTAATTCACTTTCATGATAAGCACCTGTATGAGTACTATTCAATTTTATTAGAGTACATTTACCTAGCATTGGAACTTGGCCTCACTAGTCATTTCCATTTTTTATTTTACACATTGATTAATTAATTGTATACTGAATTAAACTGAGCTGACAGAAGGGTAAAGGAAAGGTGTTTGATGTGAGAAATAACTGAGAAGCGGTGAAGAACATCAGGGCCAAGGGAAATAGGAACATTTAAAGGATGATGAAGTCATTAGTCACATATGAACTCCAAAGCAGAGAGGGATAGGTCAAGAATGCAGTCATATCCCAGTAGAGTTTGGGGCAATGTCAGTTATAGACTGAGGAAAAGTTGAATTAATGGGTGAATTTACCAGGATGTTGTATAGCAGTACAAAGAGTGTAGGGCCAAGACATTTTGAGGGAAAAACAGAAATATGTGAGATTCACACTGGATGGCTCAATTTTATAAATAAATTGCCAACAAAGCCATCGTCTTCTAGGGTTAAAGAAGAAAGAGCAAATTGATGACTGAAAAAAGAAAGGAATAGGCTTACCATATCATCTACTACAGGGAAGGAGATAAGAATCCAACAAAAATGGATGAAATTTCTCATCTGCGGCAATGAGACCCAGCTAGTGAACATAGTGAGCATGATTTTACTTTATCCATAATGCTTAGATGTTGGAATAATTAAAAAACATTAAGTTATCATACAACACTATAAAAAATATATACAGTTAATTTTGAATACAAATTTTGAATAAGTAATGTAATTTTTGTGTGTGTGCATTACAAAGAGTCAGTTGTAGTACTATGTATACGTTAGTTCTATGAAATATATTTTATAGAAGTAAGGTATATATATTTTATAGATACATTAATTAAATATATAATATAATTAAATTATATATTTTAATTAAACATAAGATATGCATATACATATGCATATTAAATGCCAAATTACAGATGGGAGGATAAAGTAATAAAATGATACTTTTTTCTAAGAACATACATGTGAATATTCAAGTGCAGCTACTTAAAATGAAGTAAGTATATTTGTTAGGAAGATAATTCAAATAGCTCAAAATAATTTTTAAAACTTAACTTCCTAGAAAAGATGAACTTGTCTTACTTGATTTGGAAGCTAAGAGCAAAATGAATAACCAATGTTTCCATGGCATATGTTAGGTGCAAATACGTCCAAGTAATCTCTACACATCCAATGTGGAGTTAAAACTCATTACCCCAAGATCAAGGGTCACATGCTCTATTGACTCAGCCATCCAGGTGCCCCTGATACAACATATATTTTAACTTAATTGATAAGAACCACTTAAGTAAAATGCAGGAAGTGGAGATCAGCTTGCTGAGGAATAAGAAATGAGTGGGAAATGAAAATAGATGTAGGTGTTCATAGATGTTGGTCTGTGAAACATGGGTGAGACATAGGTCAATAGCTAAAGCATTCAGGCCCTCAAATGATTAATTTGTGATTTTTCAATTCCTTTATTTATTTAATATTTATTGAGTGCAACTACATATCAGGCACTGAGATATTGTGATAAAAAAAGAAATGAGCACAAGAACTTGTCCTCACGGAACATGTTTGAGTGGCATGTTTACAGTCAAACAAATATTTAAAGATGTCTAAATGCTGATAAGAAAGAGCAAATGACAGGGAGAAATGGAAGATCCAGGAAAAATAAGATAATTGAGAGAGTGAAGTCTTCAATGAGATGTGAATTGATGGGGAGCAATAGTGCAAATCAGGTTAACTGATTGGCCTTAGACAGGAGACAGACTAAGCATTTCTATCTGATTTCACAACAACAATAACACTTGTAGATTTCTTCCAATACTCCAAACACTGCTCTAAGCTTTTAATGCATTAACTTAGTTATTCCTCACAAAATTGCCCTAAAGTAGAAGTGATTATTCACATTTCACAGATGAGGAAACATCCCAAAAGAAGCATGTCCAAGGTCACAAGCTAATAAGTGGTGGAATCAGATGAAGATGCAGACATTTCAGAAATGATTAAACTTTTGAGGGAATGTAATATAAAGAGAAGAGTAATGTTGTAAGGGATAAAATTTTAGTGAAGAAGGAACTATAATGAGAAGCTGAGACTTGTAAGTGCACATCAAATTTTATCATTATTGTTCACCAAATTATACATTCCCTTCTAAACACAGCAAACAACTTCTACAATTGTAGACTGATTTAGATAAATGAAGTGTCATTTGAACAATATGTCCGTGTATTTATTTGAAATAAAAAATGACTCAAATAGATTCTCTGTGACCAAGATTTTAAAATGTTAACACACTATATAAAGTGTTTCATTGAGCACATAAAATAAAAACTGGATTAAAAACTGAATTAATTGATAGCTCACTAAGCGATAAAGTGAATTAAGTATTGATCCTGAATACTTTAAGAATGAGTAACTAATTCACATCTGAAGTTGATACAAGGTATGCCCTACATAAAAACCAGTCTTTTATTACGAGAAATAATACAAAGATTAATAGAAGTAATTCTTAGTTTAATGAGTGCTAAAGAGGCATCAATTAGTTGAGATAGGAAGCTAGGTCAGCACTGTGGAAAAAAGATAACCTAGTAACAGCTATAATGAGAGAGTGATGACATTTGAAGGATTCGGACAATAGGAGTTGTCAAGAGAAATTTATGAAAAACAACCAGTTTTACATTTTGTATTTTATCATGACTTACTCTTGCTTAAGATGGCAACAATGGTAGAAGCCAGAACATGGATTATTTTGAAATCCCCACTGAAACATTTGAACAACTGGAAAATATAAAGGTGTGAAATGGTGTGATTCTATTTGAATTAAAAAGAAAGAAAAGACAATCCCATTATTTCTAAAGAATGGATAGACTGAAGAGGAGGGACTAAAAGTGGGAGGTCAGACAAGTAAGAGGTTATGGCATGGAAACATGGTGACAACATTAGTTAAAACATTGGCAATAGTAAGTTGGAGAGGAAGCAATAAATATGTAACATATTAAAAAGTAGAATCTACACAATTGGTGGCCTATTGGAATGCGGAGGTGGGGCACATGAGAGAATGAAACATGATTCCCAGGCTTTACACAACTGCATGGATAGAGGTATGCCCAAAAGGATATGTGCTGGATTTCTTCCATTTCCTTTGCAAATACACCTTTCTCTGTGCTCTAAGAAGCTGACCTATGTAAACTATTCTATATTTCCTCTTGCCTTTTGGCTTGTGATTTAGATTAAGCCCACAGACAGAAGAAAGGATGGAAGAGAGTGAGGTCAGTATCTCTCTCTGGTTCCTCCCTTCAGTTTTACCTTAAGTCATGCATTTTCTCAAGGAAGTTTTCTTTACTTTATTCTCTGCTTCTGAGTTCTAGTAAACACCTTATGTCCTAGGCCCAAAAGCACCAGAGTTAGCAATAATCTTGCTGCTATTAGCCTAGGATTGTAATACTATTTATTATGGCCTCCCTGGGCACAACCAAATCTCCATAAATAACCCTTCTAAATATAAACATTCTTTACATTTTTCTAATTGGTTGGATATTCACTTCTGTTTGGGATCCAGACTGAAACAGATATGTTTCACTTTTATTTTAAAATTGTAATTGTAGAAATTTGCTTTGTGTGTGTGTATATATATGTGTGTGTGTGTGTGTGTGTGTGTGTATCTATGTATATATACATAGATATATATAGATATATATATATCTTCTGAAAAAATAAAAATAATAGTGGACATCAGATAATAATGGACAATGATCTCTGAGAAATAGAAAAGAAAAAAGGTGAGCTCTGGTTACTCCATCGCTTTGACTGCTGAGGGGAAACCTCTAAGCCAAGGTACAGAGAAAGCACCCAGCTGGAGATGGAGGTGACAGTGAAGAGACATCAAGGGAACTTGACTTCACAGGACAAAGTACCAAAAAGGAGAGAGCTGCACACAGAAAGAGCTCCAGAGAGTTCCCTGCAAAGGATCTCCCTCAAGTGTTCAACAAAAAACTGATTCGCTCATATGTGCGTGGAAACTACCCAGGGCCTGGGGAAAGAACAATCTGGAAGTATTAAAGGGAACAGTGTCCAGCATCTGGGAGAGCCAGGAATAGTGCCTGTTTCAACCAACGGGACTGAAAAAACAAAACAAAACAAAATAAAACACAACCTAATAATTTACAGGATACAGGGTAGACTACTCGGGAATTGTCACCCCAGTAATTCAAAATAGGTATTCCTAGACTGAGCAATGGTCCCAGAACTGCCTAATAAATTATAGAAGAAAAAAAAGGCAGGAAAAGGGGAAAAAAGGAATATGGAAAAACAAAAAGAACTAAATAGATATAAACCCATATATATTTATTATTTTATTAAATCTAGTGTAATTATTCCAATTGAAAGAGTTTCTCAGAGAGAACAAAGTCATAAGACCCAACTTTATGCTGTCTATAAGTAACCAAGCTTTCAATTAAAAAAAATGCTAAAAGTGAAAGTTTGGTAAAAGATAAACTATTAAAACATCAATTATAAAAAATGTAGGGGCGCCTGGGTGGCTCAGTCGGTTGAGCGTCCAACTTCCGCTCAGGTCATGATCTCAGAACTCACGGTTCATGGGTTCGAGACCCACGTGGGGCTCTGTGCTGAGCTCTCAGAGCCTGGAGCCTTCTTCAGATTCTGTGTCTCCCTGTCTCCCTGCCCCTCCCCTGCTTATGCTCTGTCTCTCTCTGTCTCTCAAAGATGAATAAAGATTAAAATAATTTTTTAAATCTATAGCAATATTATAGAAGATCAAAAATATTATGGAGATAAAAAAATTATTTCATGATTATAAAGGAATCAATTTATCAATAAACTATAAAAATCCTAAATGTGTATGCATCTAAAAACCGAGCTTCAAAGAAAATTTATAGAAATTAAATAATAGAACTCCACAATTTCACCTCTATTCCATCAACTACTAATAGAAGAAAAAGTATCTTAAAGTATCTTAAAAAGTATATAACTTAAAAAGTATAAGTTAAGTGTCTTAAAATACATATATGTGCCACACTTTTCTTCACATTATCTACCTATCATGTATATAACCACTTACCACATCTTATGTATATCATATGTACATGATAGATGTGATGATCTATCTATCTATCTACCTATCTATCATCTATCTCCAATGTCACATATACATACATCATATTCCACACAAAAACTCAGGAACATTAACAGAGACAGACCTCATAATTAGAAATCAAATGTGTTTCAGTAAGTTTAACATGATTTACTTTATACTATGTGCTCTATAACAATGAACTAAAATTAAAAATGAATAGCAAAAAAAATTCCTAACAATCTTTAAATATTTGGAACATAAACAACACACTTCTGTTTAATCATGAATAGAAGAATTTTGAAGGAAATTACAAATAATTGAAATGAAATGAAAATGACAACATATAAAATTTGCCATGATACTATTCAGTAAGATTCAGCTAAAGCATTGTTTAGTAGGATTTATAGTTTTTAACATTTAGAAAAATAAAGCTTCAAAATCAATAAAAATGAACAAAAACTTTAAACATACACTTTACAGATGAAAGTACACAAATAGTGAGTAAATTTATAAAGAAGTTCAACATCACTTGTAATCAGTTAATATAAATTTAAATGCATAAGATACTGCTACTCTTTCATTAGAATGGCTAATAGTAAAAAGTGGCAGTATCTAATGTTGGCAAGAAATTACAGCAGCTAGCGCTCATACACATAGCTGGAGGGAATGTAAAATTGTACAAACCACTTTATAAAATACTTTGCCATTTTCTTACAAAATCAAATACTTACTTATCATATTTCTGCGAAATTCTTCTCAAAGGAATATACCCTATAGAAATCAAGATATATGCCAATATTAAGACTTGTCTATGGATCTCATACCAGCTTTATTCATAATAAAATATTGAAAACAACATAAGTGTCAAACAACAGGTGGATGAGTAATAAACTTGCAGGTAATGGAAAAGAACAAAAAAGGAATAAATTGGGGTGCCTGGGTGGCTCAGTTAAGCATCTGACTTTGGCTCAGGTCATGATCTCCCGGTTTGTGAGTTCGAGGACTGCATCGGGCTCTCTGTTGTCAGTGTAGAGCCTGTTTTGGATCCTCTCTCCCCCTCTCTCTCCGCCCCTCCCCAACTCACATGTGCTTCTCTGTCTTTCAAAAAATAAAAATAAATAACAAAAGGAATAAACTAGTGATATTTCCAACCATATGAATGAACCTCAAAAAATCTGTTCACCAAATATAATGAATTTTGTAATGTATAATTTGATGTATATAACATTTTAGAAAACACAATAAACTCATCAAACTGTATATTCAAAATGAGTGAATTTTCTTCATATAATTTTTATTTCCATAATGTTTATTTAAAGCAATAACAACAAAAACATTGAAATGACATATTTAAAGTTCTGGGGAAAAGAAACCCTGCCACTGTTTAGTACCACATTCACTGAAATATCTTTTAAGAAGAAAAACAGTGAATAGTTTCAAATAAACATATACAGAAGATTTGCATTAAAAGAAACTAATGGAGGGTGTCTGGTTGGCATAGTCAGTAAGTGTCTGACCCTTCGTCAGCTCAGGTCATGATCTCATGGTTCATGAGTTCAAGCCCCACATCAGGTCCCATGCTGAGAGTGTGGAGCCTGCTTGGGATTCTCTTTCTCTCCCTCTCTTTCTGCCTCTCCCCTGCTCATGCTCTTTCTTTTTCTCTCTCAAAATAAATTAATTTAAAAAAAAGAAACCAATGGAATTTTTCAGTTAGAAAAAAAATTGCTCCACACAAAAACATTGAAATGTGTGATATGAAAACATCAATCAATCAGGAAGATGTAATAATCCTAAATTTATATTCTTACAATAAATTTCATAATATAAAATTCAAAACATATAAAGGAAAAACAAACTAGAATTAGAAATATAAATGTAGTTATCTGCAATCAATGAGAATTCTCTCAAGAGCTAATATAACAAACTGATTTTAAAAAAGTAAGAAATACAAATGATTTGAAAAAATTTGACATAATTAATATCTTTAGAACACTGAAAGCAACAATGAGAATTCACAGATTTTGTAAGAATACCTAGACTCTCACCAAAAAATCTTAAGCTAAGCGATAAGGAAAGCTTAAACAAATTTCACAGAATTGGATTGATTCAGACTATGCTTTCATTTTTTTATTTTTCCTAGCTTTATTGGGATATAAATGACATACGACATTGTGTAAGTTTAAGCCGTACAATGTGATGATTTGACACATGTATATAATGCAAAATGATTACCACAACACCAGTAGTTCCAAGTTTTTATTTAAACTCCACAACAGCATTAGTTCACACATCCATCACCTCACATATTTACTTTCTTTTCTGTGTGTGTGGTGAGAACACTTAAGATTTACTCTTTTAGTAACTTTCAAGTAGTGTATAATACAGTATTGTTAATTATAGTCACGTGTTTTACATTAGACCCCCCCCCCCCCCAGAACTTATTCATCTTATAACTTGTTGTTTGTTCTTTGGCCAACATTTCCCCATTCCCATTTTCCCCTCTGCCAGCCCCTGGCAAGCACCACTATAGTCTCCTTTTCTATGAGTTTGGCTTATTTTAGATTCTACACATAAGTGCGATCATACAATATTTGTCTTTCTCTAACTGATTTAACTTGGCGTAATGTCCTCAAGGCTCATCCATGTTGTCCCAAATGGCAGGATGTCCTTATTTCTCATGGCTGAATAATATTCCATTATGTATTTTTAAAATCTATATTTTAAATATACTTTATATTTAACAAGACATTGTTTCCATGTCTTGGCTAATACTGCAATGAACTGCTAATATCTTGAAGAATATCTTTTCAAGATAGAGATTTTATTGCCTTTGGATACATACCCAGAAATAGGATTGCTGGATCATATGGTAGTTCTACTTTTAATATGAGGGGAGACTTCATATTGTTTTCCACTGTAACAGTGTAAATTTATATCCCACTACCACTGCATGAGGGTTCTCTTTTCTCCACATCTTTGCCCACACTTGTTATTTCTTGTTTCTGTGATGATAGCCAATCTCATAAGTATGAAGTGATATCTAATTGTGATTTTCATTTGCATTATCCTGATGATTAATGATGCTAAGCATTTTTTTTTCATGTACCTATTGGCTGTATGTATGTCTTCTTTGGAAAAATGTCTGTTCGGATCCTCTGCCCATTTTTTAATTGGATTGTTTGTTTTTACTACTGAGTTGTATGAGTTTCTTATATATTTTGTTCCCTTGGTATGTAGAACTGGCCCTGGGCCATGGATGAGAGGGGCTAGAAAAAAGCCCTAGGGCTCTTTCAGTTTCCACAGCCAAGACTGAATTCTGGGGGCACCTGGGTGGCTCAGTGGGTTGAGTGTCCGACTTCAGCTCGGTCATAATCTTGCATTTTTGGGTTCAAGCCCCACGTTGGGCTCTGTGCTGACAGCTCAGAGCCTGGAGCATGTTTCAGGTTCTGTGTCTCCCTCTCTCTCTGTCCCTCCCCCATTCACACCCTGTCTCTCTTTCTCAAAAATAAAATAAACATTAACAAAAATAATTTTAAAAATAAAAGGCTGAATTCTGTAGACCCGACTCTGGACACATGGATCGATGTGTCTATTCCCAGGTCCCTGGGTGGACTGGTACATATGTTCACCAAAAGACTATTTTTAACAGCCCCAAGCTCAACTCCCCAAATGTCCATCAAGAACAAAATGGGTAAGTAAATGTGGTGTAATTTAAATAATGCAATATTATATAGTAATAATAATGATTGTTATGCAATTATAATGAATTGCTACCCCAAATAACATGGAGGAAATTTAAAAACAATATTATAAATAATATCACAAATATAATATCACAAACATAAGAGGCAAGATACAAAAATTACATATAATTTGACCTAAATTTCATAAATATTTAAAACTTGCATACTACTCTATAATATTAGAAAACAGAATAATGGTTATCTTTGGAAACTGAGTAGAGAACAGGAGGGTGAATAACAAGGGATTCTCTTGAGATTTCTCTACAGTTCTGTTTCTTGCCCTATATATTGGTTTTACATGTGTGTTAAGTCTGTGAAAACTTACCTATATGCTAAGATTTGTAATCTTTTTTCTATATAGATTGGACACCAATAAATGGTTAAGATATAAAGCAACCACTAACAACTGGGAATGTGTTTGCATTTCCTAATATAGTGGGTATTTTTAAAATACATAAACTGTACCTATGAATATTTTAAAAACACCACCAAAATCTTTTTGTCATCACCAATGACATGAGCAGAGTTCATAAAGAAGGAAATAAAAATGCCTCATAAATATTGAGATACTCAATCTCTTTCCTAATAAAATAAACACAAATTCAAATAACACTGCTAATATGTTTCATCTATGATCAAATTAGCAAAAATCCAAAAGTCTGACAACACACTATCTTTATGAAAGTCTGAAGAAACAGGGACTTGATACATTACTGATGGCAGCATAAATTAGTAAAAAAGGAATGGACGGACACTTACCAGAACAAAATCAGGACACAAATCCAGAACACTGACAACACCAAATGCTGGCGAGAATGTGGAATAACAGGAATTCTCACTCATTGCTGGTGGAAATGCAAAATGGTACAGCCACTTTGGAAGACAATTTAGTGGTTTCTTAGAAAACTAAACACACTCTTACATATGATCCAGCAGTCATGCTCCGTGGTATTTACTCATAAGGGTTGAAAACATGTCCATACAAAAACCTGCACACAGATGTTTATAACAGCTTTGTTCATAACTGCTGAAACTTAAAAGCCACCAAGATGTCTTTCAGTAGGTGAATGGATAAGTAAACAGTGGTACATTCACCTGGTGAAATATTATTCATCACTAAAAAGAAATGAGCTATCAAGCTATGAAAAGACATGAAGGAAGCTTAAGTGCATATTATTAAGTTAAAGAAGCCAGTCTGAAAAGGCACCATACTGTAGTATTCCAACTATATGGCATTCTGGAAAAGGCAAAACTGTGAAGACAGTAAAAAGATCAGTGGTTGCTAAGAGTTGGGTGAGGGTGATGAATAAGCAGGGCACAGAGGATTTTTAGGGCAGTGAAAAACTCTCTATGATAGCATAGAGTCTCTATGATTCTCTATGATAGCATAATAATGGATACATGTCATTGCACATCTGTCGAAACCCACGGAATATGCAACACCAAGAGTGAACCCATAATAATAATTATGTGCTTTGGGTAATAATGATGCATCAATGTATGTTTATCCTTTAATTTATGTACCACTCTGGTGGGATGATGGTAATGGGATAGGTTATGAATGTGTGGGGCCATGGGGCATATGGGAAATCTCTATACTATCCTCTTAATTTTACTGTGACCTTAACTTCTCTGTGAAAAAAAAATCTTTATTTAGAAAAAAAAAAGGAGGCTAATTTGGAAATATCTCTCAATATTTTAAATATTTATGCTCTGCTTGTAAAAAGGTTATCTTAGAGATGGGTTCATATACATGAAAAATGACATAACTTATCCTGTTTATATTATTAAGATATTGAAAACATCCCAACATTTGCATTAGTAGGTGTGTGGCAGTGCTCACAACATTATGTGAGCTCACCAATATTATCATATTTTTCTCTTTGTCACACTACATTTATCATTCTGCCTATTATTAGGTGGGACCAGGTGGCTGAGTCCCGGGGTCAAAGGAATGTGCACAAAAGTGATGTGCCTGATTTCTAAATTCTCCCTCAAAATCTTCCATTCTTCTACCTGTACATAGCTATTTAATGTAGTGTTCTATGAGCAGGGGAAGTAGGTGAGTGAGGATGTTGGAATAAATAAGAATGTCTATAATATTATAATATTATATAAATCATGAGTTTAAGCCTTATATACTCTCTCAACCTAAGTAAATTAATTCATCTTCCTATTGGTTTTTAGTTTGCTGTAATAGGTGTTGCATTTTTTATGGAGTGCCTTTTCAGTTTATATTTATGTTTATTTCTTTCTACTGATATACTGTGTTAAATTGTTATTAATCCTTTATCTAATAAATATATTAACTTAATTACTACTACTACTACTACTACTACCTAACAAATATTGAACTCTTACAATTTTCCAGACATTATCTTAAATGTTTAACAGTATTAACCAACCTAAACCTACACAACACCTGTCTGAGATACATAACATTAGCCCTGTGTTATGAATAAGGAAAGTGAGGGATGGCAACTTTCATTAACTTGACAGAGTTAAATGTCCAGTAAGTAGCTGAGTTAGTCTTCAAACCTGCCCTTAAATGTAAATTTATATTCTTTTACTAAATTACCTTTGAATTCCCAAGAATTAATCACACTTGATGACTAGAAACTATTTTAATATACTGATGAGCATATTTGCTTGTATTTAACTTATGATTTTTACATTTTTATCTATAATTGGAATAGGAATGTTAAAAAATTAAGTTTTGGCTCACTTATGTTAACTTCTTAAAATGATGGCAATGCTTAATTCCCTACTCTGAAACATATGGTATGGAATATGAATAAGGCTGCGCTAAGAAATTTGAATTGAACTCAACTGTACAACACTCTCAGATTGGAGATTTCAGGAGGTAATTCTTTCAATCATTTTCATTCTTTCACCTGATCATAATCTCTTTATATTGTAAAATTTTCTTGTGTCACATTTGGTAAAATACATTTTCGCGTAGAATTATTCTGAACCTACATTCGTATAACTAGAAAAAGTAGAATTTGTTTGCCAATATGCCAGAAACCTTTCCTTTGGAAAAATGATAATTTTTATCTGACCTGTAATTTGATCTTTTCTTATTTGAATGGGTATGCAGTGTGAGACTAGAATGTTCTGCTTCAAGAAAGCTTTCTTCTGCTTTCATAGAGTAAAAATAGTTTATACATGGAAGCCTCCCAGAATATCTGCTCTTTGTGTTCTATATTAACACATAAGGAAATATTACTATCAGTCCACTGTTTTAAATTTTAACTTTAAAGCTATACACATTATGTACAAAACAAACTTAATTTTATTATTTTTTAAATTTTTTAATTGTTTATTTATTTTTGAGAGAGAGCGACAGAGCACGAGCTTAGGAGGGGTAGAGAGAGACAGACACACAGAATCCGAAGCAGGCTCCAGGCTCTGAGCTGGCTCCTAATGAGAGCCTGATGCCGGGCTCGAACTCATGAGCTGTGAGATCGTAACCTGAGCCAAAGTCGAACGCTCAACCGACTGAACCACTGAAGAACCCCAACAAACTTAATTTTAAATTAAAAATTACTTTTCATTGAGGTTTTAAAATGTATTTCTATATTTTCAATTAGGCAGTTTTTTTGCACTAGAAGAAAAATATGTCCAAATGCCAGACAAGTACAAAAAATTTTTAAAATAGCTATTGGCCTTAAATTGCCACCATACTTAAAAGTAGTGTTTATGTACACTAATTTCACTTTTACAGAAGTCTTTTAAAGTTTATTTCTTTTCCCAATGCATTAAAATACACTTAAAATAGCAGTAAGCTCTAACTATTTATTTGAAAAAGTATTGCAATTTCTGTTTTGATCAAAATAATACATTCTGTAAGATACAGTTATTTTAGGAAAAACGTATATCTCATCAGATACCAGATCTGTCGGCACCTTCATCTTAGACTTCCGGCCTCCAGAACTAAGAAACAAATGCTTGCTGTTGAAAAAAAAAGTTATTAATAAGATAAATTAATAGAAAAAGTGGAAAGTTGGAGAAAAGTATTTATTAAGAAAAAGATATTACTAGGACTATACTTTTTAAATGTAAAATTGACATCAAACAGTAATGTAACTTCTAATATACCAAAAAAAAAAAAAAAGTGCCTATCTGGAAGTTTTGGGGCAAGATTGGACAAACCAGGGGTTAAATTCGGAAGAGGGCTAGGGATACTAACCTTTGTTCAAGCAGGTAACTTGGGAACCCCCAGGTGGCAAGCCATTGTCCGGTCTTATCTATTCCAACACCTGAGGGAATCAAGACAGGAACTTGCCCAAGTGATTTGGAGACAGCAAAGAAAGAAGACTCCAGAGAAAAATCGCCTGTCACTGAAAGTGGACAGTTTCCTGATTTAAAAGGGGCATAGACTAGGAGGAGGGTGGCCTGATGAAGCCCAAAATAAGTTAGGAAACATCACTGAGAAGGAAAAGTACCGAATGAGGACAGGGGGTAAAGTGTTGCTCTAATTGTTCGGTAGTCAGCTGGAAAATCTTCATTTAAAGCTTAAAATGATTGGGTAGTCAATATACTATGTTCAAACATGCCAACTGAGTGCAAATTGAAGACCACTTATAACGAAATATAATCTATATGTATATTAAATATTTGTTTATTCCTCTCACAAACCATTAGTAGTGAACTCTATATACCAAGTAAGTTCGTAAGCAGTGAAGCTTGTCTTACTGATTTAGAAATACAGCATACGTGGGGTGCCTGGGTGGCTCAGTCGTCTAAGCAACTGACTTCAGCTCAGGTCAGGATCTCACGGTTCGTGAATTGAAGCCCCACATGTGACTCTGTGCTGACAGCTCAGAGCCTGGAGCCTGTTTCTGATTCTGTATCTCCCTGTCTCTCTGCCCTTCCGCTGCTCATGCTTTGTCTCTCTCAAAAATAAATAAACATTAAAAAAATTAAAAAAAATAAATATAGCATACCTATAATGAGAGCCTTTACTTAAATACTGTTATATATATACATATATATATATGCATATACATGTACATATACATACACCCCCATTTATATATATATTACTTTCACTGAGAAGAGAACTCCTTGAGGTAAGACACTATTAATTTCTCTTTTGTATCTACTTATCAATCAAGTGCAAATTCTTTCATATAATGAGTTTCTAATGACTGTAAACATTATATAGTTTGTGTTTTTATATAACCCCTTTCCCTTTGATTCTAATACTTAGGACAAACAATCTGCATGATGGTTTACACTATGTGGATAGTAAAATAACTAAACTCCTGGATACTGAATAATTGGTATGATAAAGAAAATTATGATAATTTTCTTTATTTTATTTTAAAATGAAGGACATTTCCTAAGGGAGAAGAAGGGTATTTTCTAGGGGAAAGAATTGCCCATATCACTAAATTATTATTTTTTCCATAAAAACGTATTCCACCCTTTTCCCCGGTGGATGTATTGTAATTTCTCCTGGCTCGAATTGGCAGTGCCCTTTTATTTACTCCTCTTACTTCTCATTTAAATATCACACACTAGACTATCATTCCTGATTTTACTACTTTTTACTGCCTATGGGCTTTTCTTTCAACTCATTTAAAAGGCATTATGCTTTGATAATGGACTGTCTGAAGATGGAACTAAATTATAATTTTTTTAACTTCAATTTAATCAATGCCAGGGGCGACCAAGAGATATAGGGTTTCTCATGAGAAGCTCTACTCTGGTTGAACTCTTTATATATTGTTCTTTATTAGAAAATGTTCAGAGTGTACATACATAAATATGTATGGATAAATATGTAAATATATTTGCAAAAGGAAGTTTCATTGTTATAATTAATTAGCATGAAGACAGTATCTTGGAATCTGTTTGGCTTTATTTATAGGATGAACATGCAAGAGAGAAGCAATTTTTAGCAGTAGGAACACAGACCTCGGGATGTGGCAGATTAGCTTTGAATTTTTGTTCTGCTATATTCCAGCTTTGTAACCTTGGTGACATTTCTTAACTTCTCTAAGTTACCCATCTGGAAAATGATGATGACAAGCCCTATGACTAAGGTTTGAATTAGATAACATTGTAAATCACTAGCTTTCAAAAACATTAGTATTCCCTTTAGAGAAAAATGAGAGAAGCTTCTGGTTTAAATATAGGTCCTATTTGGGTGTTCTCTTTTTTCCTCTAGAATACATAACAACCAAAAGGAAATGGCATGTTTGCACTGCAACTTAATCTACTTATGAGTAAGATAAAGGAAAAAAAATAAAAAAAGAAACAGCTCAGGTTCAGTGAGAATCCCTAAACTCATTGGTTATAGATCTTCTGGTGAAATTATGATTAATTATGAATGTTATGATGAATTTAGTGAATACCTTCATTTCTGAAGGTATATATACATTGCTTCATAGATTTAGCACAGACTTAAAACAAATATGATGGAAGGACTTCATATTTCTGAAATATATCCAAAGTGAAGTCTTTATTTCTTCTCAAGTCTTGCCTCTTCAGTTTGTCCCCATTCAGTAATGATGACACCATCTATCAAATGGTTGTTCGTGGTGGTTCAGGTCACTTATCTTGGATTAATTTTTGACATTTCTATTTCCCTCACCCTGCCATATCCAGTCTATTGTTAACTCCTTTGTTCTCGACCTTCAAAATACATCTTGAACATGTCCTTTTCTCTCCATATCCACTATCGTGATAGTACAGGCTATTGCTATCTCTTATTTGATTACATCAGTCTCCTGCATTAGGTATTGGCTGCAATAACAGAAATCCGCCCAAAAATCATTGCTTCAAAAAGTTTGTTGTGTGCCTTTCCTAAAATAAATGTAGAATTAAGTAATCCAGAGATGGTATGATGTTTCTATGAAGCTGTTAGAGAACCTAAGTCCTTCCCACTCACCATTTGGTATGATTCTCAAGCTCATGGTCCATGATGACTGCTAGAGCTCCAGTCATCACAAGGAGCACATGGAGGAAAGAAGGGAGAAGGATGTTTCTTCTGTTTAAAGGAAAGAGGGAAAAAATTGCATGTGATACATAAGTTTGTATAACTTTGGGCAGAAATTAATCCCATGGCCTACTACTTACAAGAGGTCCTGTAAAATATCTTTGAATCAGTGTGACCAGATAAAATTTTTATCTGGTTCTTGTCTGCCTCTCTCTGTAACATTGCAGTATACTTCTCGTATGCCTTCAGTTATCTAAGGTTACACTAAACTTTCTCCCACTGCCTGGTCTTAGCACATACCATGTTCTCTGCCTAGAGGGTCCTAACTCCATTCCTCCCCTGGATAACTCCTTATCTTTCAGATTTTACTTCAATATCACTTAAAATTATTTATTTTTGAGGGAGAGAGATAGACAGAGTGTGAATGGGGTAGGGGAAGAGAGAGAGAGGGAGACACAGAATCGGAAGCAGGCTCCTGTCAGCACAGAGCCCGATGCAGGGCTCAAACCCACGATCTGCGAGATCATGAAATGAGCTTTGCAGTCTGACACTCAACTGACTGAACCACCCAAGTGCCCCTAATATCACTTTTTTTTGGATATATCTTCCTGATAATCCAAACAAATCTGCCTCCTTCTGTCAACCCCCTGTTCTTTCTCAGAAGACTCAAATTTTCCCTTCATAGCACTAACTACCAATGACACTTATCTATTTTTTTCTTGTTTGATTTCTATCTGCTTACTTTATCTGAAAGCCTTATGAAAGTGAGGACCATATTTCTTTTACCTCAGTGTACAATGCCTGGACATAGTAGACACTCAATCAGCATTATAAAGGGGAAAAAAGGAAGGAAAGAAGGGAAGGACTAAGGAAAGGAGATGGAAATGTAAATTCTTTTCAATACCCAGGGATGCCAGTATTTTTATGGAATGATTGGTGGTTTGGCATTCATCTTTCTATTAGTCATTTTTCCATTTTTCTTGTCTCAGTTACAGTTCAGAAGAAATACATTCAGTTCAACAAATACCCATTGAGCTAGACTTTATCTCAAATATGCAAACAATCAGAATTGTTCTTAAAATGCTCTGATTTGAAATAATGTTTTAAAATCTATCTTCACCAGATTCAGCTTTCCGGGTGAAAATGAAAAAGGTTGAATCCAAAAGTTTTAATTCATGTTTAGACATTGCCTTCCAAGAAAATAGTCTGAATAGCTTTTGCAATCACGTTGGTGAATAAAGACTTGAAGACCTCTCTGCAAGTCCAGGCACAAAAATATAGGGATTAAATTCATGAAGGCCTTATAAAGTGCCCTGTCTGCTGCTGTAATTGTTTGTAAGGATGTAAAAATACATTAAAAGCCTTTTGCATGTACAATAATGTATATGATTCTACTGAATATAAAATCACATATTTTCCCTAGAAATCAATCTAGTTGGATTAAGTGTCCCTGAATACCTTATGAAAGTTTGTCAATCCTAAACATCTCTTAAACTTGGTTTGTGTTTAATTGTCAATAGCAATATCTTGTTTTGCCTTTCCCTGAACGACACTTTTGCCTTCAGTGTTGAATATAGAAAACTAATTGAAATCAATGTTTATCTTGAATAACATCAGATTATTCTCAGTGCTCTTAGCTATTCTAGCCTGTACTTTGATTAGTTTTATTTAAAGATTTTCTGTCACATGATGTGGGTGTACCATTTGGATTTTCTCTATTTTTTTTCATCATTGATCTGGTTTTACTTGTTCTTTTGGTTTCCCTTGTAGGAAATTAAAATTTCCTCTCATTTTACTTTCTACAAGGCATCTTTCAGACTTTAGTATATTTTTTTTAACTTATGCCAAAGAACACTCCATAAACATTGGTGAAACAGTGCACTGCCAATACTTTTAGCTGAGCTGTATTTTATTTTTAATGAAAGGATGTATTAGTATTCATGGGAGAATATTATATATTTTGAGCTCAGTCACATTTCCATTTGGCTGCTTTGTAGAAATAATTTTTTCTTTTTATGGGGAATTTATCAGAGAATTTTAAGAAAGGAAAAAGCTTTTGAAAACCATTACCCTGCCACCAGCAAGTCAATACAGTTTTGAAATAATGGACATCATCATGCATGAAAATTATTTTCATTTAAATAGAAGACAATTCTTCATTGACCACTATAATTACAGGAATGTATACTTAGAAATTCATGTGCCTAAAAATATGGATGCTGTGGTAGGCAGAATAATGGCCTCCCATCTATGTCTACAACCTAATCCCACGACCCTGTGAATATGTCAGGATTGCACTGAATTAGTATATTGTAACAATATACCACAAATTTAGTAGCTCAAAACAATACAACTTTATTATTTTATAGTTTTGGAGGTCAGAGGTATAAAATGGGTCTGTGGGGCTGCATTGTTTCTGAAGGCTCTAGAACAAAATCTGTTTCCTTGTCTTTTTTAGTCTTCTAGAGGCCACATTCTTTGGCTGGTGGCTTCTTCCATTTTCAGAAAAACAGCTTCACATTTCTCTCTTGCTCTCCTCATTATCTCTTTCTCTTCTTTTTCTTCCTTCCTTTATCTCCCTCTCTATTAATTTCCTTCCCTCTCCTCCCTATCTTTCTCTATGTCTGTCTCTCTGTCTCTGTCTCTCCCTTTCTCTTTTTTTCTCAGACCCCCATGCCTCCATTTTGTGATGATGCCAGGTCCCCATCTGTATAATCCAGAATAATCTTGTCATTTCAAGGTCCTTCACTTAATTACATTTGCAAAGTTTCCTTTTCCATGTAAGGTAACATAGTCACAAGCTCTGGGAATGAGGACATGGGCATTTGAGGGGGGGCGTTATACAGCCTCCCACAACTGCAGATGGAATTAAGATTGTTAATCAGCTGACCTTAAAATAGGGAGACCACTCTAGATAATATAAGTAGGCTCAATGAAATTATCAGGGTCCTCGAAAGTAGAGAGGGAAGTAGAGAGGTCAGAGTAATGCAATGTGAGAAGGATGCAATCTGCTGTTGCTGTCTTTAAAGATAAAGAAAGAATATGGAAAAGACAGACCTCCCATAAAAATGGTATAAAGACAGCATTGATGGCATACATATATTTTAACCCAGTGAGACCCATGTGAAGCTTCTGAACTACAAAACTATAAGATAATGACTTTTTGTTGTCTTAAGATACTAAATCTGTGGTAATATGAGGCCACTGGCCAACAGCTATGTTGGATGAGTGCTGTATCTTAGCCACGCCTTCAGATGACTCCAGCATTAGGCAAAATTTTGATTGCACCCTCATTAGATCTTAAGCCAGAACCACCCAGTTAAATTAACCCCAGATTCCTGAACCTCATAAATTGTGTAATATAACCAAGGTTTATTCGTATAAGTCGCTAAATTCTTGACTCATTGCATAGTAGATAAGTAATATAAAAACTGATGTAAGTCTGGCTTATAGTAAGAATTACATAAATGACTGGTATTGATATAGTTCTCTTTTTTAAACATTTACTTATTTTCGAGAAACACAGAGTGCGAGTAGGGGAGGGGCAGAGAGAGAGGGAGACACAGAATCCAAAGCAGGCTCCAGGCTCTGAGCTGTCAGCACAGAGCCTGACCCGGGGCTTGAATTCATGAACCATGAGATCATGACCTGAACCGAAGTTGGCCGATTAACCGAGACACCCAGGTGCCCGATTGATATACTTCTCTTAAGGGCAAATGAATATATATGTGTCTTATCTCATCTACCTGTTCCTAAGGGAATTCCCCAAATCAGGAGAGATGGATAGTGAAATCTAGTTACTCTAGAATGGTGAGCCTTCCTGCTCGTTAATGTCTCTGGTATTTCCTTAGGGCTCTGCTCCTGTCTGCTTCTTAGAAGTGTCAGGATCACACTCCTAGTCCCAGACCTCTGCCTGCAGAGTTAGATTATGATTGTTTTGGTTTAGCTCGCCAGAAAGTGGACAGATGAGGCCAACAGAAAGCTGCATGAAGAAACTTACAATTAACAAGCGAGAAGGATAAAGTGTGCGTCTGTACACATGCACGCATGTGTATAGTGAGTGCGGTAAGGCTTAAACATTTTGTTGAAGAATTGGATTACTTAATTGGTACTCAGGGCAAAAAATTTTTGAGGATCTTTTAATTAAATAGGAGAACAAGTTTAGATCCAAACAAAATTTACCGAATGTCTATTTGCGGTGAAATCTATTTAAAAAATTCTTCGTGGTTGATTTGCTGTGTAAGTAGCTTTTGATGAGCTAGGTTTCTAAGGAACCAATATTTAATAAATATTATGGGCCTAAAGTATTTGTCTATTCTTGGTTTAGAGCAAATTAGGATTAAATTGGAAATTACTGATAGACTTGTTTATTTTATTTATTTTTCATTTCCATAATGCTGCTTGCTCCTAAGAGTCTCAAGTTATTTGGTGCCCAATGAACACAAGATTGATTTCACTCCTTTAAAATTTCAACTCCCTGGTCAATTTGACCAGATTATGCTGCCGTCCTATTTGCATTTCTATTATATTTTTTAAGAAATACCTGAAACTTTCCAAGTCCTCTCATGTAATTAGCAAGCGTAGCTTGATGTCATGAATGAAGTTAAGTTCTTTATTCTTTATACATGTACACACACAAGCATAAATCCCTTTCAACTAAGTAAACCTCCAATTCTGCTATATCATTGTGTAGTGACTTTGAGAAAAGAATTGAATGAAAGAGAACAGTGTTTAACCAGAAAAAAGTGAACAATGTGGGGGATTTATTAGCCCTGGAATCTCCATCAGTAAGTGAAATAAAGATGCATTCTACATATTTCCAAACTTGAGGTCTTACAGCAGCATTTTCTGCTTCTATACTTATTTTTACAAATTTATTCCAGGGGTGCTTGGGTGGCTTAGTCAGTTAAGCTTCCGACATCGGCTCAGGTCATAATCTTGCAGTTTGTGGGTTCAAGCCCTATGTCAGGCTCTCTGCTGTCAGCTTGGAGTGCTTTGGATCTTCTGTCTCCCTCTCTCTTGGCCCCTCCCCCCCCCAATAAATAAATGTTAAAAAAATTTTTAAAAATATTCTACATTTTTATTTTGTTTAGCTGAAATTCACATAACAAAATTAACTGTTTTAAAGTGAACAATTCAGTGACATTTAGTAGATTCACAATGTGTTGTAAACACCATTTCCATCCAGTTGAAAAACATTTTTCTCATTCCAAAAGGAAACCCATTCCCATTAAGCAGTCACTCCCATTTCCACCTCCCCTCAAATACTGACATCTCTTTCAGTCTGCATTCTGAATCTATGGATTTATTTGTTCTGGCTATTTCAAGTAAATGGATTCATACACTATATGAATTTTTGCATCTATCTTTATTTAGTGTAACATTTTCACAGTTTGTCTGCATTGTAACACATATCAGTACCTCATTTCTCTTGTGGCTGAATTGTATTCCATTGTATGGATATATCACATTTTGTTAATCCATCCAATGAATGATGAATTTGGGCTGTTTCCATCTTATGACTTTTGTGAATGATGCTTCAATAAATGTATGAGTATATGTATTTGTTGGAGTACCAGTTTTCTATTCCTTTGCATATACCCTTAGGAGTGGAATTGTTGGGTTATATGATAATTTTATGCTTAAATTTTGAGAAGTTATCAAACTACTGCACCATTTTATGCTCCCATCAGCAATGTATGAGAATTCCAGTTTCTTCATATCATTGCAAAAACATTATTTTCCTTTTTTTTGAAATAGTAATCATTGTAGTGGGTATGATGTTGTACTTACTGTAATTTTGATTTTCATTTTTCTGATGATCAATGCAGTTGAGCATCTTTTCATATGCTTGTTGGCCATTTGTGTATCTTCTTTGGAGAAATGTTTATTCAAGTCCTTTGCCAATATTCTAAATTGGGTTGTCTTTTTGTTGATGAGTTGTGAGAGTTCTTTATATATTCTGGATACAAGGCCTTTATTAGATATTATTTGCAAATATTTCCTCTCATTCTATAAATTGTCTTTTCATTTTTGGATAGTCAAATGTACTTTGATGCACAAAAGTTTTTAATTTGGATGAAGTGCAATTCATCTATTTTTTCTTTTGTTGCATGTGTTTTTGGTGTCATATCTAAGACTCCACTGCCAATCCAAGGTCATGAGGATTTACCTCTATGTTTTCTTCTAAGGGTTTTATAGCTTTACATCTTATACTTAGGCTGTTGATCCATTTTAGGGTAATTTTTGTATATAGTGTGAGATGGGGTCCACCTTCATTCTTTTGCATTTAGATATACAATTGTCCCAGCACCATTTGCTGAAGAGACTATTCTTTCCTCTTTGAATGGTCTTGGCATCTTTTTTGAAAATCACTTGGCCTTAAATATATAACTTTCCTATGGATTCTCAATTCTATTTCATTATCTGTATTCCATTATCTGTCAATACTTATGCAAGTAGACACTTTTATGATTACTGTAGCTTTGTAGTAAGTTTTGAAACCAAGAAATGTGAGTCCTCCAACTCTCTATTTCTTTTTCAATATTGGTTTGGATATTTGGGGTCTTTTGCAGTTCTTGGCCTTCCCTCCTTATACTTGTGAGGATTCAAAAAAGCAGTATTCCAAACACAAGAGTAGGCTCTCAACATATATCACTTCTGTTCTCTCTTTTCTGCTGTCCTTTAGTTATACATTTGTGTCAGCTTAAATCCAATATGCTAATTTGAAAGCTTCCCAATCAGAAAACACTTTTCCCCTGTATATACATAGACCAGCTTTGAGTGGTGAATTTTCATTTTGTGCTGTGGCATATTAGCATATAGTATACATTCTAGCTCATAAAGCATTACATATGAGATTTCTCATGGCACATGCTACTTCTGCTATTGGTTATTTCACAGACAAGTCTCAATTCCCTTCTTCCTTCCTGGAAACCCTAAAATATATCATGGAAGTGAAAAAGGAAACTGGAACTGATTTCAATTATCTAGTTAGTGAAACTAAAATAAATAGAAATATTAAACCAGCACCTTTTATTAGTGGGCTCTGCCAGAGTCTTCACTAGGTGAAAATATGTCAGTAAATATTTTGGGCCTTTATTATACTCTATCCTAGGCACCAACGCATTAGAAACTTTAGTAAATACTAATGCCTTAAGTCTCCATTATCATTACATAAATTATTGAGCTACTATAATTTTATTAACCCATGATTCTTATTGTTTGTGTCTTCTACTAAATCCTTGGAGTAAGTAGTTAGGCTGGTGAAGTATCCCTAAAGTTGATGAGAACTCTGAAATAAAAATTGTGTGTTTTATTTAATAATACAATTTGGGCACTTTTTGTTAGTCTGCAAAAATAAGCCTGAGTAAATGCCCTTTAACTTGGCCTTTTTTATAAGGGTTTGTGAAAGTATTGAATACACAGTTTGTACATAACTGCAGGACATATTCTACAGCACATACCTTGATCATCCTTCAAAACCAAATTTAGTTGGTGCAAAATTTTCCATAATATACTATCATTGAAATAATAGTACAGTAAATGAAATATCTTAAAATGTTTTTGTCAGGACTAGAACTCATATTGAAAATGGGATATATCTTTTCTAAGATATACAAATCAATTCAACGGTAATTTTGGTTAAGTTATTTACACCATCAGAAGAAGAGGGCTTATCAGTAGTTGTAATTTATTCATGTATTGGGACATAATATTCTATTCCACAATCATCTATAGAAGGATCTCAATTTATTTACATTTATGTTGATTCAATTTTTGCATTAATAATGTTACTCTGAGAATATCCACTAAATAATTATATCTATAAAATATTTATATGCGAAATAAATGGAGAATACACAGTGACATAGAGTCATTTATTTAAAACACATAGATCTGATGCTGGACAAGTGTATGCATAGGGTAGTTGAAAAATTTGCCTTTATTCAGTCATATCCTGTTTGGAAACAGGCAGTACCTTCGAGTCAATTCTGAAGCATACTGATTTTTTAAGGGTCAATGTAGTGTGTATGTTGTTATTTTATATGTCCGTCATGTGCTAAATACACAAATGATCTTAAAGATTAGGTTAGCATTCACTAAAAAAAAAAAAAAAAAATCGTTTTAAAGCTACATTAACACTTTTATTTCTGTTAGAATATATTTTTAGGCATTTGCTGAGAGTTTACCTGGGAAAATAAAATTATAAATCTTTTTGATAATAACTAAAAGTAAAAGTTAGCTTACCATATTTATAATGACCTGGATATCCAGAGACATTGTATAATAAAATCAGCCCTCGGACAGATCTCCATACTATCTTCTTAGTGCACCTTTAATCATGGAAGAAAAAAAAAAAACCTGTCGATGAATAATGTAATTGCTGTTGCTGAACATAGCAAGAGTTACTGCATCTTTCTGATTCGTGAAATCACGTTTGTACATGTCCCTCTCAACGTCATAGGCTTTTAATCTCTTGACATGCTACAATGCAAGATGCAGTTGTAATTATTGCGCAATAATTTTTCTAATTTATATTCATTCCAAAATATTTACAATTTATTAGCTGTGGTTAGCATCTTATCTACCTTCTGTTGCTATAGTAGTTCCTGGCTACCTCTCTGAAGATTGGTGGCACGTTTCCCTTCATGTCTCTGTAGCAAACCAGGTGCAGAATGCACAACTTCCTTCAACTATGAAACATCCTAGCCACACTCATCTAAAATGACAAGTACTCTCTACACATATCCTTAATTCTACATTTTAACTTCTTTGAAAATATGAACCAGAAGAGATCATTTGAGAAGCGCATACATACAGAGTGATGACAATCCTTTGTGGTCCCCCTAACACTTAAAATTAAATCTGAGTTATTTTCCAACCATCAGATCTTAGGTATTTTGTCCCCTTCCATCCCTCACCTTTAATATTTTTCTTTTCTCACCCAGAACATTGCAGTCACATAGACTCCAGTCAGTTCTGAGGATAGGCAAATTCTTTTTAGTCACATGGCTTTTGCATGGGCAAATTCATCTGCCTGGAATGCTTTGCTCTGTTCATTTTACACAGATAGATTCTTCTTTTCCATTAGGTTTTTCATTAAATGTCAACTCCTTAGCAAGACTGCAAGTCTACCTTGCAAAAAAAAAAAAAAAAAAGGTCTTTCCTTGCATTATATTTTTTAACTCCTTGCTTGGTCCCCTCTTGGGCTTTACTGCAGTCAGCAATTAGCAATTACCAGTTCTCTTGTGCATTTAGTTTTATTTTTCTTTCCCCATTAGAAAATAATCTTTCTGATAGGCTAGCTCCTTTTGATATTCAATAAACACTTATTGAATGCATATATACATAAATAAGCTAAATATTTAATGTACAAAAAGGTAGGCTAAAGCAGTGCAGTCTGGAGCTAAATGGTGCTGAGTGGACTCTAATTTTAATCTCAACTTTAGCATGAGCTAGTTATAAGCTTTGAACATTTTTTTTTCTTGCAATGAGAATTTTTAAGATCTATCCCTTAGTAACTTTTAAATATATAATACAGCATTATTAACTACAGTCATCAGGCTATACATTACATCCCAGGACTTATTTATTTTATCATTGCAAGTTTGTACCTTTTGACTACCTTCATGCATCTCACCCATCCCTCTAACAGAAGATACTTTTATACACCTAGAGAAAAAACATTATTGGGAGCACAGACTCTTTTAAGGTGTTAGGTTTTTACATAGGAAAGCTCTTGATTAAAAAAAAAAAATTCCTAAAGAAATGTGATGTTTTTTCCTACTGTCAGAAAACAAAATTATCAGCATCATGAAATTTGATATCACAAAGTCATCACAGCTTATGTCATGAACTTTTAACAGTCCTATCACATTTGTTAGCCACATATTCCCTTACCATGGCCCCATGGTAACATACACTCAGCTTCTGGGTGGGATGAACATGGATGGCGCCAAGGAGATTGTATTTGTTACTTCTGGGTCACTGAACTTCTCCGTCTCCGCCTTCATTTCCATACCTACAAAGAGAGAAAGCAATACTCATACCATGTTTTCCAGAGTGCTTCTGTGAAGGCAAAGTGAGATAATGGATGTGAAGTCACACTGAGATTTTAAAAATTATATAAGTGAAAGATATTCTCCCAACCTTATCTTGAAAAATAATGAAAAGATTTGAATACAGTAGGAGAACTTGGAAAAGTTTTAGCATGCTTTATTTGTAGGGAAATTAGCCCCCATTCTTCTACACTGAAAACAGTGGAGGAGAAGCAAATTGGAAAACGAATGTGTCTGAAAAAAGACGGTGGAAAGATTGTTTTGTAACACTTGAAGCATGCAAGCTGCATTTTCAGGCTCCATTATTATGGATGGGCACTGCTTCCAGTGTTGGTGATACCTGCAGGGTTTAACTCTCCTTTAAATAGAGGTGGGATAGATACAAAGTAGCTCAGCCACAGCACCTGGTGAAACGCACTGTCACATCTAAAATAAGGAGAAAGGGGGAAATTAGAGCAACCGTGGTTACCTATTTTCTGGACTCTTCCTTCTTCCACTGTTTTCCCAATTCCTTCACAAACTCTAGTTAACTGATTATATCGCTTTTTTAGTTTTAAAATTCAGGCCCCTCCCAGAACCTTTCCTATAGATAGGGATTAGGGGAGGCGGGATGGATGGGAAGGAAACCAGGACTAAGTCAATACGCTAATGATTGTACACTGGAAGCATGTTGCTGTACAATATCGCCCCAGAGCCGCTTTGTTTATCAATGAACATCCTGCTGCGTCTCCGAGATGTAGGTCAGGCTCATTGGAAATATCAGCCGCCGATCACAAGCAGTCTTCGTGATATTTCCAGACCCGGTGCGCTGCTGATTCTTGCACACTGGAGTGCGTCTGAGCTGCACGATGGAGAGGGGGACACCTGTACCTTAGGGACGCAGGTGAAGTCCCGTCTACCTGATACTTTCCCTGGTGCTTTCTCATTCCCTCAGCCGCTCAGTCTTCATCTTCATCTCCCTTGCTGTCTTGGACCCGAGCTTCTCTGCTAAACGGGTGTTTTTCCCGCTCTCTCCTTTCACCGCACCTCAGCCGAAGACGGAGTGCTCCACACAACTGGGCATGCCTAATAACCAGGGAAAGCTTGGGCTGCAAGAAGAAAGCTTTTGCACCTTCTGCGCTCCCCTCCCCTCTGCAGCTGCCTCCTGCCAGTCAGGCGATCCGACGTGCCGCGCGGCCCAATGAGAGTCCGCAGCTTTCGCGGGGGCCCAGCCTCTCGATGCGCCGCCACCAATGAATGGTTGGCGGAGGTGGGGCGCTCCCTGTTCCCGCCTCTCCAGTTAAGGCCGCTGGTGTGAGCCGGGGCTCGGCGCGAGCCAGGGACGACGGAAGGGACGGGCAGGTGTGGGCGCGGGGCCGCTCAGCCCGACGGCGGGAGTCGCAGCCACTCGGTGCATGGGCCAGTGAGGACGCGCGGAGATCCCCGCGCCGCGGCGAAGGCGGAGCAGCGCGGGAGCAAGGCGCTGCCCGGCGACCCTGCGTCCGAGCGAGCGGAACCTTGCGCTTCGCCCGGGGACGGTCCGAAGTCCGCGCTATGGAAGAGGAGAAATATTTGCCTGAGCTGATGGCAGAGAAAGATAGCCTGGATCCATCTTTTGTGCATGCATCGCGCCTTTTGGCGGAAGGTAGGACTTGCTCTCACAGATGGGCACAAATCACTGGCCGCCTGTCTCACCCGCGGCTTGGTTAGGGGAGTGAAGTTGGGGAGGGACGCCTGTCTCCTTCGCCGAAACTGTACCCCTGAAGATGCTCGCTTCGGAGCTCGGGCGGACGGAGCCCATTCTTGGGGCGGGCAGCAGTGCTCCTTCTCTACGTCTTAATTTGGGGAAGACCAAAGCTACGAGATGTAATGGCAGTGGTGATGTGACCTGTTAGGATCATTGATGGAGAAACCGTAAAGTGTAGAGCGGTCAACAGGGATATTTTCACTTTGCAGAGGAAAAGGAAATCAGTTTGGAAGTAAATGGTGATGAGTGTAATGTTCTAAGAGCTTCTTCGCTACAAATCAGCATTTATTTTTTATTTTATTTTATATTTTATTTTTTGCTGCATTCGGGAAGTGATTTTGATACCCTTTATCTAATTATAGCCTTTCCTATGGAAAGACTTAGAATTAACCTAGATGAAACTATGCATGTTCGTCAATGTTAGTGAATGTGGCAAAGGCTAAAGTGCTTTTCAATTTATTTGAAGTGTGATGATTGGGTACTCTGTGAGATACTGGCCCCTGGGAACACTCCACAATTGATCAACTGTTTTACCAAGTGTGCATTTTCTTTTGTGTACCTGTAATGTTAAAGGAGATTTCATTCCCAGAGGAACATGTATGTCTTGTCTTTTGTGTTGCTTTGAAAGGTTGTTTAAACAGACACACACACACACACACATACACACACGCACACAAACTTATGTATGACAGAAATATTAGCCCAATTACTCCATTCATCTTGAGAGAATGCCATCTGTCTGCTAAAGATACAATATCTGTAATAATCTATACATGCCTTTTTAAAAACAACTCGTTTTTTTTAATTTTTTGATGAATGCTTCATTAATAATGAATTGCTTCATCATCAAATTGACTACAATGCAGTTTTGTAGCTTAGGTTGTTATGGACTTACCTATAGCAAAACTAAAAGTGACAACTTCCTCTTCCTTTCCCTTCTGCATTAAATGAAATGTTTTCTTTTTTGAGACTTAGTTGTACATGGAAGGAAAAATTGTAATCCTCCATGTATGATTCAAATAGCCATTAGGTTTGTTTAAATATTTTACTGATGGAGTATTATTTATAACAACAGTAATGTTCAAGGTATTTTTTCCTTTTTGCATACTAAACAATTAAGGAAGATTTGTTATCAAAATCTTGAACATGTGAAATAGCTAAACTGCTTTTCAAGGAACAAGTTAGTTTTTTAGAGGATTTGGAAAGGTAAAAAGCAATGATACTTACTTGGTTACTGAATGAAAAAACTAGAAATTCAGATGAAAAGTTAAGTCAATTTAAAAATTAAACTCTCACTCTACTTTATTAAAAATAAAGATGACTGCATAAAAATGATAGGAATATTGAAAATTAATGAGTTAATAAATGCTTAAGTTAAGATTGTTCAAAATGATTAAAAATGCAATTAAGCCTTCTCAAATCATGTATTTCAGTATATCTTCCAGAAGTGTCTTTATTAAGCTGATAACGTCTTTAAAATGGAAAAAAAAAGTTTGGAATTGATCATTTTCTCTGACCTGCTAATTGGAGTTCTCTTTGGGACAGCAGGCTCAATGATTAATTCATAAGTCATTGATGAGAGTTAGTGGAGTTAGTGTACATTTCAAAACTGCCAAACTAAAAAAATGCATATAAGAAACTCTTAGTAGAGTGCATAAGTGTTTCTGTGGCTGGTGAAACAGTCAGAAAAGGCTATGCCCTTGATTCCTTAGCATTTTATCTTTCCCAGGAACTTGATTTCTTGATATTTAGAAACATGTTCCAGCGTCCTTGTAATTTAATTTTTTCCCAGCAGGGGGAAGCATGTCCTGCTTTTGTAAAGAATTAGGAGGAAAAAGCTCTTAAATAGAAAAATATCTAAGTAAGAAACAAAGGGAGGTGTTCAAATTTCAGAGAAATCACAATGAGGAAAAGAGAATGGAGGAAGTGATGATTATAATCTCGGAGTATATAAAGAGCTATGCAAAAAAGATGCATAAGGTTTATATTAATTCTTTATTTGTACCTCAAGTTTTTTAAATGTACTTATTGAAGAGTAAAAGGTGAGTGTCCTTTGGAATCTCTAATAAATCTTAATGTACACTTTACATTATGGATCTTTCATTGTTTTATCCAGGGCCATTTGCCAAGATTTCCAGGTTTTGTTTCAGATCTCTATAGGAGAATATGGTGAGATGATTTTATTTCTCTTACCTGGAAATGCACTGATTGAAGGCAGTGGCTATAAATAAACCTGACATAGATATTCATTTGGAGAGAAGGTGCACACTGAAGTACATTTCAGCCAGTACTGTGCAGACAGTCTCAAGACTGAGTGAGCAATAAAAATGATCCAGATGATTCAGTTCTTCGGAATGATTTTCTGGAAGCTAATATATAAGGTCAGTGATGTAAACCAATGAGCTTTCACAGTGATTTATTTTGCATTTTTGATTGGTGATAAATGCAAATCAGTGCTCATTTGCAACTACTTCATAAGGCCATGGGGTTAAAAGTAGTAGTTTGTTAATTATTTTAATTATTTTGATTGTAGTTCATTTTATTTCACTTGTTTCTGCTATGTGTTTTCAGTAGAAAGCTAATGGAAGAGCCCATACGTTTTATGTATTTGATTGTTACTTAGAAAAGATCTTGAATAATATGGTTTGAAGAGTGCTTATAATATGTTTGACTAATTAATATAACTTTCCTTCTGTGATTATAATATTGTTTAATTATCCATTTGTTATGGAAGGTGCTTTCAAATATGATAAAACAGCAAACTCAGCATGATCCTTAAAGTTCCACTCAGCCTCTGAATTTGCTTGCCACATGAAATTAGATGAGGTTATTTCTATCTAAGCTGCTTCTGGAAAGTGCACTAAACTCTGAATCCAGATACCTGGATTTTAATTCCACTTTTGCCTAAACTGCATGTTGATAAACTTCCCTTCCTCCAGGCCCAGTTTCTTTGTCTCTGAAATTAAGGAATTAGACTAGATGATGTATAGGTTTCTTTGTAGTCACAGACTTCATTAGAATTACAAAGTTCTCTGGTTTGCAAGATTTCCTAACCTGAATTTTTCACAGATATTGGTAGATTCATCATTGTTTTGGTTGACTCATCAAATGAGGAAGTCAAATATTGCCAAATATCCCAACAATTAAAATGTGTTTTTTTTGTTTTTTTTTTTAATTTTTTTTTTCAACGTTTTTAATTTATTTTTGGGACAGAGAGAGACAGAGCATGAACGGGGGAGGGGCAGAGAGAGAGGGAGACACAGAATCGGAAACAGGCTCCAGGCTCCGAGCCATCAGCCCAGAGCCTGACGCGGGGCTCGAACTCACAGACCGCGAGATCGTGACCTGGCTGAAGTCGGACGCTTAACCGACTGCGCCACCCAGGCGCCCCTGTTTTGTTTTTTTTTAAGAACACTAGGTGGTATTTTTAAATTTGGGTGAAAAGCTTGACCTTCCATCTAGGATTGGCTTTCATGTTTGTAGATATGGAATGAACCTTTAAAACCATGAGAGAAACTGGGAATATTTATCACAAATGCTGACTTGCAGTGACTTAACTACACGTACATTCTCAATTTATCACAAATGCTAACTTGCAGTGACTTAACTACACGTACATTCTCAATAAGGATCATTATTTAATTTAAATTGTATTCCTCAAAATATTTTCCACAGATCATGGAGAGTTCTTAAATTCAGGAAAGGTATTGATGTAATGTCTAAAACTAGCTTCTGTTAAAAAAAGTATTCATGTGACTTTCCTTTTGATTAATGTAACCCTTTTTTTTCTCCTAATACATTTGGGATAATCTGGCTTATGTTTCTTAAATAAAAAACAAAAATTGGCAAAAAAATGACAAGATAGTTTTGATTTTCAATTAAAACACATTTATGAGATAGTGGGAAAATTCTGCTTTAACAGGCAAAACACTTGGGACAAAGTGTTGACACTTTTGTCTATTGTGAAATGTAAGGTATGTCATTTATCTCCTCTCTGATTCTCAGTTTCTTCATCTGTAAAACAGGAAAAGTAATATCTACCACCCATGAGTGTTTTAAGGTTAAAACAATTCTGTTTGTAATAATATAAACCATATTTTATACAAACGTAAATAGAATTTTTTATACAAAAATAACATAAACAGAAATTACACAAATATGAGATGATACTTTTAAGATTTTCCTTAACATTTTAATGACATTGCAGACTTGACCTCAACTTGAAGCTTGACTTTGTAAGAAAATGAGCACTGCCTTTACTGTCTGAATCACTGCTAAGTGAAATTTGAACTCGGAGACCAAATTATAAAACAAATTATCTTATGAAAAATTATTCCAGTGAGGGTTTTTAAAATATCATGTTCCTTCAGTCACTGGTCACTTATTCATTGCTTTACTTGAGCTTGATTAGCCCTTGTCCTGTGTGTTTCTAGGGTAATTCCAAACCTTCCCAGGCCTTGTCATAAACCCACACATCCTTCACTCTTGGCAGCTGATTTCGTCCTCTGTTTTAGTAGGAAATGGATATATCTCTTCTGATGTTTTTCAACCTCCTATCACCTAAAAATTTCCATAATCCTCCTTACTGGCTTCCATTCCCAGAAGGTGAAATGTTTCTTTTTTGTTCTAGGGTGACTCATGTACACCAGTATCCTTAGTCCTAAGGCTCATCATGTCTTCAAGACTTGTTCTACAGTTATATCCCTTCTTCAGTATCTCGACTTTTTTCCTCCCTATCCACTCTTTTATTGTAGCAGCCTGTAGGCATGATCCAATCTGAATAACTTAAAAAAGATAAAATAGTTTCAGTTTACCCCTTCAAAACCCTTCATTCTGGCTTCTGTCCTCATCATTGTCCTAAAACCAGTGACCCTGGAGACAGATTCATCTCCTAATTGCCAAATCCAATAAAAGTTTTCTGACTTCTTATAAGGTCTCTTGGCTGTTTCCACTGCTGGTCTTTTTCCAACTTCTTGGTGTTTGCCTTAGCTTCCAGGCACTATAGTACTGTTGGTTTTACTCTTCTGTTCTCAGCTCAGCGTCCTTTATCCCTTTTCTCCCCTTCCCAGCTGTGCTGCCAGAGTGATTCACTCAAAATCAAAGTTTGACCGTGTCACACTTTTTAATTATATTCTCTTTTACCAGGCTTCCTCTAATGCCATGCCAGCAGAGGGAGAGGGGGCATCATCTTTATACTTGGAGGCAGAGGTGAAAGTCCAGGCTCCCCACTAGGCATTCATTGATACCATCTGGCCAGGAAAGGGAGGAACATCTTGTCCCTGCTTCTTTTGTGGTCTCCAGGGACACCAGTAGTAGGGGGAAGGCTTCATTCCTGCAGGAGCATGATGAAAATGCCAGCAGAATGAGACCTCTCATACCACCCTGGTGGAGGGAGAAGGGCCTTGTTAACTGTTCATGAGTGAGGAAGTCCAGGATTTCCCTGTGGCCTCTGCTGCCACTGCAGGAGGCATCCTTACCGTGGGTGGAAATGAAGTCCCTAGTCCCCATCTAGTCTTTTCTGATTCCAGCCACAGGGGAAAACATACCCCTTTTTTTTTTTAATTTTTAAAAATTTTTAAATTTATTTTTGAGACAGAGAAAGAGCATGAGCAGGGGAGGGGCAGAGAGAGAGGGAGACACAGAATCTGAAGCAGGCTCCAGGCTCTGAGCTGTCAGCACAGAGCCCGACGCAGGGCTCGAACTCACAGACTGTGAGATCATGACCTGAGCTGAAGTCGGACGCTTAACTGACTGAGCCACCCAGGCGCCCGAAAACATATCTCTTTACCGTTGGATGAGGCTGGGTCTAGGCTTCCTGTTTAAACTTTCCTGACAGAGGTGAACATGAGACACTGTTTGTTTGTTTATTTGTTTTCTTTCTGTATTTTTTGGCTAGAGAAAGATGTTTGTCTAAAAGTTTTCTTTCCTGCTAGTTGCTCTCTTTCTAGTCCTTTGGCTAGCAGGCTTTTCTTGAGGGTTTTTTTTTTTTTTCTTTTTGTCTGCTCCTATTGACTTTTCTAGTTTGCCAGCTTCTCTAGTATCTACTTTGGTGGATATAAGGCACACAAAAACCCTACAGAAACTACTCCTATCTCATCCCTCGGTCTTATGGTACCTAGACAGCCTACTTTCTTTTTTCCTCCTTTTGTTACTGATCCCTGAAGTCAGATTTGTGTGTCTGATCTCAGTAAGACAATCTCTGAGTCACCTGGTTAAATTAGACAAAGTTTTTCTCAGAGAAGGCAGGGGGTCGGTTCCAAATCTGCCCTGTCTTTGCTGAGCCTAGGGACTACGGGGACTAGCAAGGTATGTGTGGGATAGGGCAGGAACTGGATGGGCCTTGGAGCTTCTTGACAAGGGGAGGCTCACAATTTCTGGGATTGTGTGCTGTTTTGGACATTTGGACTCTATCCAGGGGTCCTGGTGTGTTACACTTGTGTCTGCAAAACAAGCATTATCAAGTATCCCCCCTCCCTGGTTCTTGTAGGTAGTACTGGAAAACATAACAAAGAACAAGGTCAATAATTCTTGCAAGGCTGCGGATGAATATACCTATGTGCAGTGTGTGGGGTTATAATGGAGGAAAAACCCAGAGAAGGTTTACATGAATAAAGAAGCGTATACCTGAGCTCACTTTCACAAAGTATTCTATGTTTATATATGATACTCAGTCCCTATGCATTTGTGAATTTCAATTTATTTCTTTATAAAATTTTCTTATGAATGCATTGTACATTCATAGTTCATTAATTACATTTATAAGAATGAGCATGACCAGGATAAACCTTCTGGATAATGGGGACAATATTTTTCTTTACCTTATTTCAAAGCGAGTTGGTAACAGGATACATGAAACTGGGAATAAAATGAGGTCTGATCATCATCCTTAGTTTTTTTTTTTTAATGTTTACTTATTTTTGAGAGAGAGAGATAAAGAGATAGAGTGTGAGCAGGGGAGGGGCAGAGAGAGAGGGAGACACAGAATCTGAAGTCTCCAGGCTCTGAGCTGTCAGCACAGAGCCTGAAGACATGGGACTCGAACTCAGGAACTGTGAGATCATGACCTGAGCCGAAATCAGACACTTAACTGACTGAGACAACCAGGTGCTCCCATTATTCTTAGTTTCTGTTTGAGTATACAATCTAGATTGAAACTCCTTGTTCCCATAGCAGCTATAGAAGGGAAAAAAAGTTTTAGAGGTAGTTTTTGGAAACCCTTGGAAAGAACTCTGTAGTGGTGCCTGCTTTTCTTATGCCCTTATTTGTTTGTCATCTGATTTGATCTTTTTTTTTTTGTCTGAATATATAAGAAATGTATTTTAATTGGAATTATATTCTGGCACCAGTTTGTTTTTTAAAGGTATAAACAGTGTAAGGTTTAACACTTTCAGAGAATGAAAAATGATCCCTTTTCTCACAAAAATAGTTAATTTCAATAAAATAAGTGTGATATGCAAATAGATTTATTAAAAATAACAGAGTACTGGTTAATAACTGATCTCCCAAATTATGTTAGCAAATACCTGTGCTATATGACTTCTTCATTTTCTCAATGTTGTATATTTTGTTAATAAACGTGATTGAATGTTTTATTTGTTAAAAACTTGAGAAGTCATAGCCAAACATCTTGTTGCCCAATCATTATTGATTTTGGGAAACAAGTCATTTGTAGCATATCCTCCATTGCTTATCTTTGCCTCTTGAACACTACTTCCAAAAAGATTCTGCAATAGAGAGAGATAATAAACATTCGAGAACACCAGAATGACACATTTTTAGGCCATATACTATAGATAGCTTTATACTTTAGCTAGTGTGTGGGATGAATCCCATTGGGTTAGAGCTCTACTACATTTAACTATAATCACACATGCCCTTCACTGTATGTTGGTAACACTTGTCTGCAACGTATGCTTTTGGTATTTGAAGAGGTATTAGATATTTAACTCATTGGTTTTTAAATAATCTGTGGGGGATTCAACATATACATAAGATATAAATAACAGTGTATGGGAAGGTCTGCTAGGTTTTACAAACCAATGATATCGTGGGAATTCAAAGAAGATCATGACTCTTGTTGGTCATGGTTATCATTGGTTCTTTTTCTTCATCATCTTTGTCATTGCTGTCAACATTTATTGGGAGATTACTCCTTTGTCAGGCACTATACTAGATGTTTTGCATGCATTACCACAATCAATTCATCCAGCAATCCTATGTCATAGTTATTACCATTATCCTTGCTTTACAAATGAGAAAATTAAGAATTAGAGAAGTCAATTTGTAAATCTGAACCCCAGGCTTTCTTGCTCAGAGATCGTGTGTAACCATTACACCATGTTGCCCATTTTGAAAGAGACACAACTTTCGTTAGGCTTTGATGGAAAGGCAGATTTTAATACGCAAAGTGTGTTTAGGAGATCGGCATGGTTGTTGCCATTAACTTCTGAGATATGTTCCTGAATGCAAGTATTGAATGAATTATTCACAAACTTCTTCAATAAGGATAGTATATGAAAGGTTAGTAAGTTCATAAATGGGGAAATTTTCCTAAGTACAGAATTGGTTCAAAGATTGAGATAGCTGAATGTTTCTGAATGTCTTATTTTGACTGTGGTTTCTGAGGGAGTTTGGTGATGAGGTGGCAAGGAACAGTAGAACATTTTCAACCTTCCCCCCGCCCCCCCCACTGCCTTTTGAATCCAAAAAGTGATTGGAGAACTTTGTGTGATTTGCTGAGGCATTTTTTCTTTCTGTGTCTTTTAGAGAACTGCTTATGTATGCCGAATTTTTCTAGGGAGAAAGAACAACTATAGGTCCTCTCTTGGTGTCTTGAGGCGGTATTGGTTTTGTTTAAAATTTGGAAGTGAGCAGATTTCACATGTGGTCAGAAACAGATAACTCAGCAGCATGGCTTGATTAAAATGTTATCTATAGGTTCCGAGGTTTTAGAATTTAATAACTTTGAAACAGATTGGCTGGTATTATTACACTGTTATCAGAAATGGCACAATTGATGCCCATTTCCTTTAAAATATTAAAGATTAGATTTTCTTCTAATAGAAAAGCAGAATGAATGTGTTTTCTCTAGAGTGTAGATATTTTTAGTAGGTTCATGGAATTGTATGTCAGAAAATGATGGGCCCTGGCTACAACTCAGAAGAGGGAGCCTCTGTGACAGAAACTCGGTAAAGAGGCTGAAGGAGAAGGAATTTGTTAATTTGAGAAGAAAGGGATGACTGAAGTAATACTTTTATTGAACATACACCCTGGCTCAGTTCCTAACATTATATCCCAAAGGCAGGTAATATTGTACCTATTTGCGGGGGGGGGGGGGGGCGGAGGGAGATTAAGAAACCGATTAGAGGGTAGCATACTCCAATTTGGGATTTTTAAGCAATAAGTCAGAGGTTAGGTAAACGTTTACTTGTAGTATAAAAGATTGTCAAAAGGAGCCATCAAACATTGAAGAATATTGAAGAATATTACTTGTTTAAGGGAATACCAAGCACATGGTTTGAAAACCGTTTTTGAAGAGTTAAATACCTGTTACTGTAGAATTTATTGTTTCCTCTAAAATAACTTTAATGAATTTGATTGGTTAGAAATTTGCTTTACATGCAACAATACACTCATTGTATAAAATAAAACTATAAAATGCAAGCAGTAGATGAATGAATACATAATAGAAACATTTCTTATATGTTTTTAGGCACGTAAATGTTATTTAAATCAGAAATTTAAGCAAGTGTTAAATTAAATTAAGTACCATCCATGTCTCCAGAGAGCCTAAGATTTTCTTTCTGGGAGGCAAAAACTAGAAGCTGCCTTTTTATCCATCCAAGATCTGGTGGAAGAGAGGGCCTTTAAGGAATTATGTGAAGATGAAAGAACATTTGGTGTGCTGAGGCAGATGGCATTTTATTATATGATATTGTTTTGGAATGGACTTTGGAACGATAGATGGCTATGCATTAAGCTAGTATTCTGAAATTAGTGAAAGATTGGAAATTGTGTCCTATCCACATAAGGAAAATCTGGTAGAATAAAGCATTATGATAATTAAAAGCCACTTAATGGAATTAGATGGAAGTGGTAAGTGTTTGGAGTAAGTTGTAATAAGCTAAATGGTTTCTCTTTGAGTAAAATGAGTGGAGTGTGTGTGTGTGTGTGTGTGTGTGTGTGTGTGTGTTAAGCATATACTACACATGGTTAATCAGTGCAAAACAGTACAGACTTGGTTCAGCTTTTTGTTTTTTTTTAATTATATGTGCTCTGTATTACCATCTGAGACTTACATTTAGGTTGAGGAGGGAACAAGAGTTACAGACAAATAAATGACCAGGATTCAGTGAAAAGGATCTAGAAGACTTATACATGGATACAGTAAACAATATCTCCAAAGCCTGAAAAGAAAGAACATTTATTTGAATAGGTATAAATTAAGTGTAATATTGTGTTTTATAATAAGAAATACATATTTGGTCTTCTTCCCTGTCTTGAACAGAGATCCTAAAACTTTTGGAATTTCTTAAGTGTGCATAGCCATAAAGGTGTCTATTGTTATGTTAATGAAGTGACTTTTCAGTCCCACCTAAAGAATGGGGCTGGTGGTCAGGAGAACCAATTACATAATTAGAAGGTTGTCACTTTCAGTTCTACCCCCACCTCTCCACCTCCCAGAAGGGGAAAGGGAGGAGGTCAAATCAATTGCCAGTGCCAATGATTTAATCATGTAATGGAGCCTCCATAAAAATCCAAAAGGAGTGGGTTGGAGAGCTTCCTGGTTGGTGAACACATGCAGATTTAGGGAGAGCACTAAACTCAGGGAGAGCATGGAAAAGCTCTGTGCCTTTTCCCTTTGCCTTGCCCTATGCATATCTTCCATCTAGCCGTCCTAGTTATATCCTTTGTAATAAACTGGTAATCTAATAACAATGATGCTTTGTGAGTTCTGTGAGCTGCTCTAGCAAATTAATCGAACTCAAGGAGGCCATGAGAACCGCTGGTTACAGACAGAGGGTTAGATGTACAAGTAGCAACCTAGATTTGTGACTGACGTCTAAAGTCCAAGGAAGGGATGATTGGAATCCCCAATCTATAACTGGCCAATCGGAAGTACAGGTAACAACCTGGACTTGGTGTCTGAAGTGGGGAGGGGATAGTCTTATAGGACTGAACACCTAGCCTGTGAAAACTGATATTATCTCTGGTTATACTGTCAGAATTGTTTGTGTTATGTGGAAAGGAACTCCCACCTCCACCGTCCAACTTTGGAATTGGGTCTGGAAATCCAAAAGGTTAAGTATTTTTGGAAAATACAGTAAAAGAGAAAGCATCAAGAAAAGTGGGTCTAAAGAGAAAAGTAGAGGCTTATTACACATAAGTAGAGGCTTATTCTTGGAAACTGTTAAGAAGTTTAGATTTATGTGAAAAGTAATGAATCATTTAAATCTTTTCATTTAAAGATTTTTAAATGAATCTTCTAAATCATTTAAAACTCTTAAAAAGGGCCAATGTGATGTCAGAGTTTCATGTAAAGCATAATGTGGCTGCACTATTGGAGAATGAATTCAACGGCTATAAGACATGGGCAAGCCATCAGCGCAGCAATCAGAGAGAGAAGTTATGGTGACCTGAGTTCAGGTAATGAGAGTGCAGACATGAAGAAGTAGACAGATCTAATAGAAATTTAGCAAGTAAAATAAAAAGGATTGGATTGCACAGAGGGGATGAAAAATAAAGGGTGGTCAAGACTGTTGTCTGAGTTGCTCCTTAGTAATGGTGCTGTCAGTTGAGTAATGGCTTAATGGTGGTATTGGTTACTGAGATAGGAATTAAAAGGAGGTTAATGCTGAGTTCGGTTGGATATACATCAAAAGGCATGAAAATGCACTTGGAGAGTTGAGTTTGGAGAAAGATCTGTGCTACCTGTAAAGGTTTCATTAGCAGTTAGGTGATAAATTGACCTAGATAGTAGAAGAGCTCATTGAGGGGGAGAACATATGGAATACAACGGGAAGGAGACTGAGGATAAAACCCGGAGGAATGTCAGCACTTAAGGAGAGAGACAGACAAAAGTAGTCTTTGAAGTTGACTAAAAGGAGTGTCCTGGAACATAGGTAGGAAAGATCAAGTTCAGTGTCAGGTTAGTAGAGTTTTGGAATGATGAAGGATTTGGTTAATATTTTCAAGTGCCGTAGATAGGCCAATTGAAGCAAAGATTAAACATTTCTAATGGATTTGGCAACAAGGAACAAATTGAGAGAGGTGTTGGAGAAAATCCCAAATTTCTTTAGGTTGAGAGTGAAGAGTGAGACTGTGAGAGAATGAGGTTGGAAAACTCTTCAAACAACTTCAACTTCATTGAGGAGGAGAGCTAGGAGTAATTAATTTGTTGAACCACATGAAATCAATAATATTGAATCATAATGACCTAAAACCCAGCAAGTTTATATGGTTTAACGTATATAAGAGAGATGTTTAAGTGTAGTGGTTAAAAGCATAGGTACTGGAACTAGACTCCCTGGGTTCTATTTTGTTCCTGTAATTAAAGATCTGTATTATTTTGGGTGAGTGGTTTGACCTCCATATGCCTCTTTTCCTCATGTGTACAATGAAGACCCTAATGGTTCTAAACTAACAAGAAAATGACAGCCAAACATTATTACTTCTTTTGCTCACTTGAAATTACATAGTGATTCGTAGACTGCCCTCCATTCCCTCAGCTTCCACCTTGCTCCCTTTCTTTTTTATTTTTTTTTATTTAAAAAAAATTTTTTTTAACATTTATTTATTTTTGAGACAGAGAGAGACAGAGCATGAACGGGGGAGGGTCAGAGAAAGAGAGAGACACAGAATCCGAAACAGGCTCCAGGCTCTGAGCGGTCAGCACAGAGCCTGACGCGGGGCTTGAACTCAAGGACGGGACCGTGAGAGCATGACCTGAGCTGAAGTCGGGCACTCAACCGACTGAGCCACCCAGGCGCCCCAACCTTGCTCCCTTTCTTAGTGTTACATGGAGCATCCTTATACAAAACGACATCTCAAATCAGAAACTGTCAAATTAATCCCTACTTCTTTTCTAAGACTGTCTCTGAACTTGAGTCTTTCCTTATCCCACATCCATTGCATGCACCTGTTTTTTTCCTTGACAGTTCTTATTGACTTGTTGGCAATATGACTTTGTTGACTGTTGCCACTTTCTTGATATACTTTCCCCTTGAATTTGTGATTCTACCATCAATATAAGAATTTATCACTTTTGTTCTAATCAGTGGAGGTATAATCCACAGTGAGCATGAGATGGGTGTCTCTGTACTCTTATATCCTTAAAGCTTGTACTATGAGCATTTCTCTGTGCTGAGTAGCATTATAATGTGAAAAGATGCATGGATTATTTTTGATAGGTTTGTTTCAGACCGAAGGAAATATTGGCTATGTTGGACCTGAAAGAGTACACGTGCTTATGCAAAATTTGAATGATCAATTTTGAGGGTCAACATTCCTTTTGAGACATTTATCATGTGTGTGTTTATATGATATTTCTTGCTCTGGAATGTGGTAAAACATGTTTGAGAGCTACTATTATAGTAGAAAGGACACATCAAGTGAAGTCAAAATACTAGTGATTGAGTCCCAGATCTTCTATTTGGTTACTTTGTAACTGTGGGCAAATTTCTAAATCTCTCTGAACCTGTATTTCCTCATTTATCAAATAAACAGGCTCTTGTCGATTATGTCATAGATGAACCAGTCACCTCATGAATCCTATGCAAGGGTATGTGCAGTGCTTATCTAATGGCAGAAATCAGTAAAGATTCTTTTCTTACCCCACTTTGCTTGGTTTGCTTACTATAAAAAAATTGAGGCAAATTTTATGAACAGTGAAATGCAGTTTTTAGGTATACAATTTAATGACTTTTGATAATTCTGTAATCTTGTATAAGCAGTACTCTCGGCATGATAGATAACATTTCCATCGGCCCAGATGCTTTCCTTATATCCCCTTCCCATTAATCTTCATTTCCTTTGCCAGCCACTATTCTGATTTCTACTGTTATGGATTACTTTGATTGTTCTTCAAGTTGTATAAATAGCATTATAGACTATGTATACTTCTTAAGTTCAGGGTATTTTTGAAAGTCATCCATATTGTTGTACTTACCAATAATTAATATTTTTCTTGCTGAGTAGTGTTCCATTGTATAAATATGTCACAATTTGTTTATCCAATCTCTTGAAGATGGATATTTGGGCTGTTTTCAGTGCTAGTGTATTATGAATAAGCTGCTATGAATGTACCTGTGCAATATTTTTGCGAACATATGTTCTCTTTACTTGGGGTGGAATTGCAGGGTCTTAGAATGTATGTATGTAGTTAGCCTTTTTACATGGCATTGCCAAATAGTGTTCTAAAGTGATTGCACTGTTTCACTCTTCTACCAGTGTTGTATGAAAACTCTGGTTGTTCCGCTTCCTTGCCAACATTTGAAGTTCTTAGTCTTTAACAACAGTTATTTTAGTGGTTTCAAATGCTAATTTACTGAGGCTTTAGTCTGCATTTCCTTGATGATTAATGATGTTGAGGATGTTTTCATGTGCTTTTTGGCCATTTGTTTATATTCTCTAATTGTAAGTGATTGGTTAGAATGTTGACAGACTTTTAATTGGATTGTTGATCATTTTGTTGTCGTAGGAGTTATTTGTATGTGCTGGGTCTGCATCCTACTGCAAACACCCTCTCCCAATATGTGGCTTAGCTTTTAATTTTCTTACGTGTCTTTTGAAAAGAAGTTACTTTTTGTAAAGTCTGATTTATCATTTATCATTTTTTTCCCCTTATGCTTAGTGTTGTTTTTGTCCCCTCTAAAAAATCTTCGCCTACCTAAGGTCCCAAAGTTCTTCTCAATATTTTCTTCCAGAGACTTTATGGGTTTAGCCTTTAAGTATAATTAGAAGTAATTTTTGTATATGGTGTCAAGATAGGGTCAAAATGCTTCCTTTTTTTTTTTAGGATTTGAATATCCAGTTGTTTTAGTTTCATTTACTGAAAAGATTTTCCTTTGCTCATTGTTGTGTTTAAATGTTTGAAGATAATAGTGTAAATACGATGGATGTGTAGTGTTTAAACACATGAAATATAGAAAAATAAAGATCATAATGTTTAAGTATATGTGAACTACCTTACAGTATTGACCCTCCATGTATCTATTTCAGTATAAAAGGAAATAATGACTGCCTTAGGATGATTAAGCATGACATGTGTCTATATGTGCTTTAAAATTACATGTAACTTAATGAAACTTTTGCCTTTTCCTCATAATTTAAAACAGAATCTTTGAAGAAAACGTGAATACACTTTTCTTATTATAATTGAGGAGAAGACTAGCCATCTTAGAGGCCTTGGCATTTACTGAATCTGACAGGTGTAGCATTCTACCAATAAAGAAGGAAGGTATTTGTGGTCATGAACACTAGTGATAGCTATTAAAACCTGAACATTTGCACTGTCCTGAATTGCACAGCAGGTTCTGGTATCACAAAATAGTAGGGAATAGAGTACACAGCAAATATTTATTTTAAAAGGCCATATAATTTTAGACAATAGATTATATGCTCTTTCTATTTTTATAAGAAAAAAGCGTATTGTACTGAAACAATATATTGTACAGAATTGACAACCTTACCCTGGGTAAAAAGATACACATGTGAACGAACAGTGGAGACCTACGTCTACATGTACAATGATAGCCCATTTATTATCCCTTGATCTTCAATGTCATATTAACTGCCAGCATCGCTATCACACTGAAAATGCAACATAAAGTTGTTGAAATTGCCCAAGGGCATAAATGACTGGTGACTTTACATTAATCCCTAAAGCAGGTACCAAACCACTATCATTTAGTAAACATGTAGGTACTCATCATGTCAACACTAATAACCCAAAAGAAGATTTAACAATGATCCAGACTGACAGAATACATCAGTCCTGACATCTGACAAGGTAATTCTTGGGGGAGTGTTTATACAGGCAGGAAGGCAACTCCCTGAAGGAAAATGATTGTGTTGTGGGGTGTAGGGATGCAGTGGACAATTTCTTTTTGCATTTGGACGGGAATAAAAATGGATTTAGATGTCATCAGGTGATACAGCATTGTGAAGTACTGAAATGTGTTCCCATGGGGGTATTTAGAACCCCCTATAGAAAATTATGAGAAAAGGAAAAAAAAACTGTTTTGTTTTTCCCAAAGGATATATATTGCTATATCCTTGGAAATAGAGGTTTTGATGAGATGACCTATGGATATTCATTTTATCTTGTATTTTAAAATTTTCATAGTATCAGACAATAATTCTTTATGTTACCATAAAAGAAAATGGCTTTTGAAATTTATCTGACCAATATGTTACAATGTATGACTTATACTGGGGTGCCTGAATGGCTCAGTCGGTTGAGCATCCAACTCCGGATCAGGTCATGATCTCACAGTTTATGAGTTCAAATCCCACACTGGGCTCTGTGCTGACAGCTCAGAACCTGGAGCCTGCTTCAGATCCTGTGTCACCCTCTCTGTCTGCTCCTCCCCCATTCACACTTGATCCATCTCTCTCTCTCTCTCTCAAATGTAAATAAACTTAAAAAAAAAAACAAAGAATGTATGACTTATATTAAATAGTAGTCCATAGAGATATTTAAATCTATAAAATAAACTGTCTTTTTATACACGTCTCAAACTTTTACAACAATAGTCAGTTTAAGATTTGCATTGGCTGAGGGTTGCCTAGGTGGCTCAGTTGGTTAAGCACCCAACTTTGGCTCAGGTCATGATCTCATGGTTCGTGAGTTCGAGCCCCACATCTGGCTTTCTGATGTTAGCGAGGATCCCACTTTGGATCCTTTGTCTCCCTCTCTCTGCCTTACCACCTCCTTCCCTGTGCACGTGTGTGAGCACCCATGTGTGCACTCTCTCTGTGTCTAAAAAATAAATAAACATGAAAAAACAATAAAAGATTCACAATGGGTTAATAAGAGGGAATAAAGTCTCTGATGCATTTAATGTTTAGCATTAGTAACTCTTTTTGATCATTCCCAATTAGAATTGAAAAAATAAGTACAACTTTCTTGAATGCAATTTGCTTTCTAGTCCCTAATAACTGATATTATATTGATGTTTTATGGGCTTCTTTAAGTCTGTTTTGATCCCTATTCTCTTAGAACCACAATCCCTTCAGAGCTCTGTTACAGACCCTTGTTCACCTGACTGCAATCAAATGGATAAGAGTGGTTACCTAATTCTTTCTGGTGAGAAATTGACATTAAAACTGGAGGAAGCCAACCAGTTTGGACTGGTTCCTATCCTAGAATAGAGGAAACCTAGGTTTAATCTTCAGACAGAACAAAACAGATTATAGAGTGAGGCGTGAGTTTCCTTTTGAGAAAGTCGAAGGAGCCCAGCTGACTTTGGTTCCTTGAGAGACCTCAGAATTTTTCCAAGATATGCACTTTCTGATAATTATTTAAGATAGCTCCAATTGCAATTAAAATAACTTTGACTAAGGAAAAACAGAACATGTCCCAGGGTAATAGGAATCTCTTGTAATATTTTAGTTTGGGTTCTCATAAAGCAGACCCCGAGATGAAGATTTGAGTGTAGAAACTTACTCTTAGTAGCACTAATTGTCAGCCCTGAAATGAACTAAAATGCCAAAGCAACTTTATTAGTCTCTAAAGAGTTAGCATTTTTCTTTGTTTGTTTGAATGCTGGTGAGTCTAATATAATTATATGTAAGTTAAAAAGGCCTATATAATGCATACCATTATTTAAAATGTTTCTTTTCAAACCCTATTACTCCTAAGAAATGGAAATAAATGAGCAAGGATGCAGTTATCATTTAATCCTGCTCTGTATCAACATCTGCACTGTCGATGGTATGTTAGGGTAAATATGTATTTCAGATTTACCTTCTATTCATTTGGGGTAAAGTTAAGTCCAAACTTACTTATCAATAGTTGTGTGCATAATGACTTACAGTTTTCTCCAGAAATAGACCTTGAAACAAATATTGGAGTCCAAGTTACTTATTTTGGAGGTGATCTCAAGAATTGGAGGTGATCTCAAGAAATGGGGAAGTTAGACATGAAGGAAAGGCAGCCAAAAAATGTTCTATTTTCAATTAAATTACTAGTTCAGACAAGTGATGCTTAATCATACTGGGAAATTTTGGGAGCCAGTGTAAAACATATACAAGCTAAGGATGAGGGAGCTAGAGTATTTACACCAAATCCTATTAGCTATTGGTTGAAAGCAGATCCTAGAGAGCATTAATTTCCTGACAGGTCATGCTTGTCCCTTGGGGGCAAAAAGCAGGCTCTGACAGCCAGGGAGAGCCCTTCGGCAGGAAATGTATAGATGCTGGCTGCTGGAAGATCGGCAGGTGTGCCTTGAAGTTGAAAGGATGAGGGGAGCTAGGTAAGCATAGACACTGCAATGCATCGGATTCTACAGTGCAGTGGATTGCTATTTAATCCATTTTTTTTGTCTATGTCAGAGAGACAAAACATGAAAGAATCCCTTGTGAGTTAGAAAAGAATCCACTAAATAAGGAGGAAGATGGTTGTCTACCCAAACTCCTCCTGCCCCTGCAAACAACACATTGATAAACATGAACTAGGTTTGGAGAGTACCTCTTATGTAATGTTTCTATATGAATGAACTTTAGAATAATGCTGCTCTTTATTGAACTGAGGCAAAATATTGTAGCTGCCTGATAACAGCCTGCCACATTACAAATCACCACTTGCAAGGTTATACAAGGTGCCTTTAGAAAAAGCTAAATGAATTACTTCAAATAGTATGTTTGTATTCAAAAGGGAAATAGCTGGTAGTTTGGGAGTGACAGTCTTTTCTTTTGGTTTCAAAAGGCCCATTGCCACGCTTTGCCTTTCCATTTGCTGCTGGAGCTGAAAGCCTGCAGTGAACAGGTGAATAGAAGATACTCCTAATTGAGAAAGAAAATAAGAAAATAATTTTTGTGAGCAGTCATAAGGTCTCTCGTTTGACTATTGTAATATTTATAGACTTTCAGGTTGGTTAAACTAAATGTAATTGAAAATACAGCATTTAATTTATTTTCTCAATCCCCCCTCAATTAACTTTCTTATTAAAAAAAAAAATCCCATACATTTGGATCCTTTTCAACACATTAAATCTAGAGGAGTCTATTTAATTTAACTGCTAATGATATGTCTCAAAAACTACACACACATAAACACATGTAGGTACATGCACGGATGATGTGAGGGGAGGTATGCACACACACACACTTGCACACACACATTACCCTAGTCCTGGCATTTCTGCCCATCAAGGTGGAAGCTTAAATTGGCTCGTAGCTGGGAGGAGACAACTGTTCATTCAGCTCGGGTGGCATGCAGGAGACAGCTTTTTCAGCGGTTCCTTTTTTCCTTATGCATCATTTGATGACCTGTTGTATGAGCAAGACCAATTAAGTTCGTTTTCTGTCTAAATAATGTTTTAGTATGTATTGTGCCACAAATGCTTCCAGGGATGCCTGTTTTCTCTCTTAGTTGACTTAACAACGTTTCAGGTAAAACTTGCGGCTTACTAGTTCTCTAATAGTTTGTGAACCCGAGCTCATTTAAAAATATCCTCCTCGTGGGGTGCCTGCAGGGCTAGTTGGTTGAGTGTCTGTGTGACCCTTGATTTTGGCTCAGGTCATGATCTCCATGATCTCACAGCTGTAGATTGGGCTCCACGCTGGGCATGGAGACTGCTTAAAAGATTCTCTGTCTCCCTCTGCATGTCCGTGCTCGTATGTGCGTGCATGCTCTCTCTCTCTCTCTCAAAAAAAAAAAAAAAAAAAAAAAATATATATATATATATATATATATCCTTCTCCTTACTGATATTAGCCAAGATACAAATTACCTATTATTATTACTCTGGATCCATTGTGTTTAGGTAGTTGGAATTGCATGATTCGTGGGTAGCAGCAGGGACCTGAAACACTCGCTCTTTAGTTGTCGGTCATGAGAAATTATATTTGTGGGATTTCTGGAAGGACAGCACAACCTTAAATGCCACTTAATCTTTGAGCTCCTTTTCAGCTTAGAGATTCAGTTTTTCTAATAAGGAATAGAAAAAGATAGGTCCAGTAAATTAGATGATAAAGGAAATAATGAACTAAAAATGTATATTAAAAAAAAAAAAAGGAAAAGGCAAGATGGCCAATCAGTGAGGTCAGAAGTATGTGGCTATAAACTTCTATAATTATCTCAGTCATTGCAAAGCCAATCCATTCTCACGTTTCACAGTGAGAGTAAGATCACTTGAAACTATTCACAGTTCTCTGTGAGTCCTTGCAAAAAGTTTTGTAGTCGTATGAAAGGATGAAGATGACAGCAAAGGAAAAGGGAGCAGCCAACCTGTGATCTTTCCTGATGTCACACCTTAAGTGTAGCGTCAAGGAGCCACCAAGTTGAATTTGAGGATTACTATGTGAACAAATAAACTGTCTTTCTTCTGAAATTAATATAACAACTATATTACAGTGCATGGAGTCAAAGAAATAGGGAGATATTTCTTTCGATCTTCGCATTTTTGTTGATGGGAATGAGTAATGAGGATTTTTGGCATGACATGTCCCTACAAAGAGAGCAGGTCCCTGAAACACGTTAGTTATTATTTCTAAAACTGACATTAAAATATGGGACATGAAAGAAATATAGTCAGGTTCCAGCTAATATTTTTTCAAAAGCACGATGACTTAATCACTTCTTATATTCAATGATTTTTTTTTTACTATCTGATTAATAGAGTATGTATTGTTAATATCTTTTCATTTCTCTTTTTTAAAAAAAAATTAATGTTTATTTATTTTTGAGAGCAGAGTATAAGCAGGGAGAGGCAGAGAGAGAGGGAGACACAGAATCTGAAGCAGGCTGCAGGCTCTGAGCTGTCAGCACAGAGCCTCATGTGGGCTCGAACTCACAAGCTGTGAGATTTATGCCCTGAGCCGAAGTCGGAAGCCTAACTGACTGAGCCACCCAGGCGCCCCAAAAGCTTTTTATTTCTTTGGCTGGATACTCAATTAAGTTGTCGTATTAAGTCAGATTTACTTTAAATGAGAAATAGTATATTGTTGTTGTTTTCTGATTGCATTATATATGTATGTATTTTACTGTACTTTTTGAGAAAAAATCTTCCCGTGGTTCTTTTATTTGCTAATAGGAAGGACAGTGATGTTCTATGGTTTTCATCCTGAGGGCTCAGATCTTCTTATTTCTGAAATTAAAGCAATTTCCAACTTGTACAATTGTGAGCAACTCAACTTAGTGCATGAATTAATTGTAAATATTACTCTGTAAGCATTGGTATAAAACCAATGAATAGAGGTCATTTTACCTAAGGCTTGGCGCACATTTTTGTAAATTATTGAATATGAAGTAGTAATCAAGAGAACCTAATAGCTAGATGTTATTATTTAAAGAAGTCCTATTTCATAAGTAAAAGAAACATTAGTTACATAACTTGTAAAGAGATTCTTAAATTTTTGTGTTATAGAGTGTGGTTGAGAAAAATATGTGTGTGTTTGCAGTGGTATGAATGATCCAGTAATGTTTTAAAATAGTAAAATATGAAAACAATTGGTATAATATTTCAGATGGAATTAAGAATCACTGCTAAACAGAAATCTTGTGTTGTTTTCATTGCAGTGGACTTTAATCACGTGTGGATAATATTTGGTTGAGACAATATGTAGCAACTCTTATTTAAAAAAAAATATTTAGGGGTGCCTGGGTGGCTCAGTAGGTTAGGCATCCGACTTTGGCTCAGGTCATGATCTCATGGTTCGTGAATTCCAGCCCTGTATTGGGCTATGCACTGGCAGTGGGGGACCTACTTGGGATTCTCTCTCTGTCCCTTTCTCTCTACCCCTCCCCCACTTGCATACTCTCTTTCTCTCTAAATAAAAAAAAAAAATTGAAAATAGTATAGTTGAGGAGTGCATGGGTGGCTCAGTCAGTTAAGCATCTGTCTCTTGATTTTGGCTCAGGTCATGATATCATGGTTCATAAGATTGAGCCCTGCCTCAGGCTCTGCACTGATAGAGTGGAGACTGCTTGGAATTCTCTCTCTCCCTCTCCCTCTGCCCCTCCCCTGCTTGTGCATGCTCTCTCTCTCTCAAAATAAATAAACTTAAAAAAATAATATAGTTGATAATTTTTGTAATGGAAAAAAATGAGTTGCTATTACAACTGAGGATCCTCCTGGATCCTCAAAATACGTGAAAAAGAAGCTGGGTCTCTAAGCATGAAAAACCTTCCATATCTTATATTGAATTATACATTTATAAGAATAATTTATAAAATTACTCTAGAAAGTAAATGCAATAGTTTTACTATGGAAATTTTGTACCACTGGATGTGCTTTTGAAAATTAGGTTGAACAAAATATACTTACTACAATTGATGTAGAAAATGCAAATATAAAATTCTAAGTTATTAATGAGCTCTTTCTCTGAATTTTCTTGGCAGATATAGTGCATGGCAGTGTCTGAATATCAGGTGTGTTTCATATAATTTTTGTGTTTATACTCATAGTCAAACTTTGATCTCTTGCTTTTTGTTTGCTTGCCTGAATGTTTTAAAGGCAGGCTTGATAGAATGTCAGTGTGACACAGTAAAGCTGACTAAAGCACCAGTTTTATGTATATTTGATTTTAGAGAAAATTTTCTCTCTAGAGAATATTCTAAATATATTTTCTATATATTTGTGGCTTTTTTCCCTACTAAGGTTTGTTCATTTTAACAGAGGTGTGCATATATATATGTATACATATATATATATATATATATGTATACATATATATATGGACTCTTGTGCATTAAACATATTCTAGTAATTTAACTTAGCAGATATTTATTGAGTATAGCTATGATTCAAGTACTGCACTAGATGCTAATACACAAAGGTGATAAAACAATCCTGGCTAAAAATAAGCTTCTCGACCCCCATGAAATTAGCATTTCAGAATTTCACATAGTGTATCAGGTTAGATTCCAAATGAGGTTTAGTGAATTTCAGTGAATTTTGTAAAAAGCTATATATTAAGAATTTAGTTCTTAACTTTATTGCTACTTTCATTGTTTAAATATGTAAATAAATTAATATAAAATGTTTGATTTTGCTGATAGTGATAGATTAACACTGTGACGTAACTTCAAATGGTATGACTGACAGACATGTTTTAATGTAATTTCACTGAAAGTTAATTTACCTGGTTATAACAAAACTAGAATTACTTTTATGATGTAATTGATAAAGGTTAAGTGCTAGAAATGCACAGTGGACCCCTGAGTCCTCATATCTGGTGTCTTGTACTAAAAGTATATTGTATTTCCAGAGCTATTCAGGTATTTGTGTCTAAATACTGGGTATGCCTCATGCCACTTCTTCATAGAATAAACAAAATAAATGTAGAGAAGTTTAATTTTTCCAGTTTTTGAATAAATATATCAAAGCTTCAATTGAAAAACACCTAGTATGTGCCTATGGCTTTCAATAGCTATTTATGTGGACTTGGGATAGAGAAGAATGTCTTTGCTAGGTAAGTGTTTTCAGAATATCATCCAATATCCAAAGGGCTATATAGTACCCCCAAATACAAGATAATGGTCATGAGCTTAGAATTAATATTTATTGGATTAAAATAAACAAATTCCAAAAATTAATATATTTTCAGCTGATTGCCTGTGGACCAGATGGATAATACATGATTTTAAAAGTTATTTCTTAGCATTTAATTTGATTTACTTTGAACGGTAATGAAAGACATTGCTTGCTTTCTGCTTTAAGAATGCTTGCTGGCTAACTCTGTCATCATGGAAAATGGTTCATTTGTCTCCTGTTCAGAGGTCTCCTTATTTTTATACTATACTGGTAGGATTGTGAAGAACATACATACATCTCTTTAGTTTTAAGTCATTGCGTATAATGAGTTTTGGTATAATTTTAGCAAATTCAATTATATTATATAATTATATAAAAATTATTATATAAATTATATAATATAATTATAATATATATTATATTTAGCAAAATAATAATACATATTTTTATACTATAAAATGGGAGTTACCTCAACTCATTGAGACCGGTGGACTTCTGTCAGTATGAAAAACACTACTGATGCTGCTGCTAATTCTGATCTTCTAGCTCAACACTGGTTAGTAGTTCCATGGAGTTGAAGCATGTGGGCACGCATGGAACAGTTGAGACTAGAAAAATTTACTAGGGCAAAATCATAAAGAAAGTGATGCCCTAATGAGTTGAATATTTATCCTTTTGGTAAAAAAAGGAGGAATTCTAGATCCTAAGTAAAGAGTAAAAGTATTGTATTTGCTCAAATCTATTTAAACACTGCTACTTAAACAATATTAGCACATTCCTTTAGAATCCCTCCTATTTTTCACACTAAAAGCTACTATTATGGATTAACAAAAGCAAGTAGATATATTTAGTAGTCTAGAATTAGATGTATTGCTGGTGACTACATTTCAGGAAGAGAAAAGTAAATAAATTCGTTGAAATGGGATACTGGAAAACAAAGACATCACTAGCTCTTATGAATTGTTTATTAATTACTTTTTTTTAATAAAAAATATTTCTTAGTTTTGCCTGGTTCTTAAAAATTTACTTAGGTATTATGTTTACTCATTACAATTACAATAAAGGTGATGAAGCAATAGAAATGGAAATGGTTAGACCTAAAACTTGAGGAGAACTGTTTCCATAATCGGTTTTGGTTAAACCCACCACTTCAAAGGCTGATACATTTATCTGCAAGTATCCAGTCTTAAATGAGGTCACTGGGAATTTCAGATAAAAAAGCCAGATGGCTTTTCTTTGGACAGGAAGAGAGAAGCAGAAATCAACTGTGTGGTTAACTGCTTGAGAATAATGTGGAATTTTTACTTTCTTCGAAGCACTGAGGGGGTGACACACAAGTCGTGTGGTTTAGGAAGAGTCAAAGATGGCTGCCACTGTGTTCCATTCAATCTAAAACACAAAGCTTAACTCACACTTCTCTGGTAATTAGATTTTGTTAAAGGGACCAAGAATTGTATTTGATGAGGTCATTCCTTCCTTTGATCTGTGAGCACATTGTATGTTAGGTCTGAAATTTTATAAGATTACGGCTCATTTTTACTTCATTTGAGCCTCAAAGAACTTTATTGAGCACATAGTATTTGCATCTTGCTGATAATGGAGCCAAGGTCCATGCAGCTAGAGTGTAGCCAAGCTCGGCTAGAACCTCGACCTTACTGACAGTGAGGCCTAGGTTCCATGCACAGCACCGCGGGGCCTTTCGGACAGCAGCTGAGCAGTACCCACACAGACAAGTAACAAATTATACTCTGTATAATATTGGCCACTTAGAGCTACTTTGAAAATTAGACTTCATTATCAATATGATCCTGACATAAATATTGGAATATGTTCTCTCTGAATTCTGGAATTATCTATGATTATTTTCATTATATTTTTCGTAAATCCCAGATCTTCTACAATGGCATTTATTTCTTTTAGAATCAGAAAGTATTCTTAGAAACTCTGTCATGCTTTGGGTTGATGCTTTTAATAGGCACCATTCTTTGTCTATTGAAAGGTATCCATTTTCCCTTCTTCATCTGTTAGAGCACAAGATTGTTTTCGCTCCTGGGTTAACTGGGACCTTGTGCTTGGGTTAACTGGGACCTTGAGAAGGGATCCATTTCCTCATTCCTCATTTTCTCCTCTGCACGATGAAGGCTCTGCACATAACACTTCTGCACTAACACTGGGCACTCTTCAGAGTGCTGTCTTATCTGAGAGGTCACCCTGATGGAAACATGGACAGAACTGGAACTACCTGCCAGGGGGCACCAGTGGGCACACTACCCATTTCCATGAATTGCTAACTAGTTAAACCCGCTTCGGGTTTGAGGCCAACTCAGGTCATCACTGGGATTGCAGGGCAAACATGTTTCTTGTGATTAGGTAAAAGATTAGGAGATGGGTGTGAGTTTATGCTTCTGGGATAAAAGCAAGGTGCTTGCTCCATGGTTTTTGTGTTAAAAAAAAAAAAAAAACAAACCAAACCAAAAAACTTGTTAGAGACAAGGTGAGTGAGAGATTGTAAACTCTTGAAGTGAGAGTTATAAACTTTTGAAGTACATCAGGAAAAGAGGGAAATAAGCATAAATGGCTGAAGTTATCTGTTCAAATCCTAAGCAAGCAAAATGGGGACCTTCTCTTATTCCGTGGAGGAAAATAATCCAAGGATAGGAGACGGTAAACTGCCTAAAGGTTTTGTGACACTAACTTAATAGTCACAGTGGTTTTTCAAAATAACTCTGAGTTATTAAAGGACAAATAAGTAGTAATAAATGATTCCAGTGTCTATTGTAGGAGGGTTAATTGCCTCACAATATTGTAAAATTAATCCACTTTTATAGTTATTTCATATATTCTCATCTTTGATAGTTTTAATAAATCCAAACAGATAATACACCCTTGTTGAATAGAGAAGGCAATTAGCATTGGTTATGAAACATTGGTTATATGCTAGTCAGGGTCCTGGTGCTTTACATTTCCTTAAATCCATCTAACAACTCAATAATAGAGTTGATAATTGAAATGGCTGTAGTAATCATAGCAGTGACATTTTATTGCTTACTGTATATCCAGGAGAATGCTGAACTTTGTGATTAAGATTGAGATTGAGGATCTAGTCTGCCAGTGTTCAAATCCCAGTGACAGCACTTCCACTGTGTGTTGCCTTGGAAAAAGTTCTCTTCCACATACTTCCTTTTCTCTTCTGTAAGATGGAAATGGTATTTAACCTAACCCTTTATGGTAGTTTTAACAGTAAATCCATATGGTGCACTGATAAAGTTCATGACATACAGGAGGCACTTAGTGAAATAGCTATTGCAGCTTCCTCTCCCCCACTACCTTCTTATTATTCATCTGCACAACAACCTTATCAGGTAGATACTTTTTAAGCTTCATTTGTGGAAACTGAAGATGAAAAAGCCTCAAAAACTAGCCCAAAGTCAGACAGTTTATATAAATCCAAGATCTTCTGTTTCTCTGTTCCATGTTGGTTTCTCCTGTTTTGCATCCTGAATGCACAGAAAGGACTCCTTTGGTCCCCTGACCATGATTACTTGATTATCACTGCTGCCCCACTGGCAGTTTTTGAGAAAAAAAAATTACTTAAATTCTTCAAAAGTAGATGCAGGTAAGTAGATGCAGGTACTGGGCCAAACAGTAACAGATGACAAGTTTCCCTGGGATTACCCAGCCTGGAGTCAGGTATCTGGGCGGAGGTGACCCTTGTAGCTACTACCTAAAATTCTTCTGTGGCCCTGAGTTGAAGGTTTTTGTTTGGGTTTGTTTTTCAATTTCTTTCAATGCAGAATTTTATTAAAGATTCAGTTTCCAACTTACCAAGTCCTATGAAAGTGTGTAGGATGGTTTTACCTGGGATATGATGGTAGGATACCCTGTATTATGAGATGAAGCACCAGGAGGTACTTACTAATAAGTTCCACAAAGAGCTTCATCAGGATTCACAGGCAAATTCACAGAATTCACATTACAATTTCTATACGATTTTTTTTTAAGCATGAGGAATGAGAGTAAATACAGTATTGTTTGGTTGTTAAGAGGGTTTAAAAGAAAACAAGCTTGGTTTGAACCTCCAGGATTTGACTTCCTGCTCTGCAAACAACTGACAGCCTGGACTGGTTGTTAACTGGGGGTTCTCAGTGTTTCATTTGTGAGATGGAGACACCAATAGTATCTACTTTATGGTGTTGCAACAGGCTTAGAATTATGTTGGTACTCATTTTAGCATCCAGCCAATGGTAGCAGTTGTTTATATTTTCTCTTATATACAACATGGACCTCTGATGTTTACACCACACTGTAGACTAATATTGTTAACACATTATAGATTACAAAGAACTCTCTTGGCTACTTTGGGAAAATAACTGGCATTCATTTTCTTCTGAGAAACATGTGCCCTGCATTTCCATTCAGGGAGATATGAGAGAACTTTTAGATGATCTACTTGTCAACTGGAAACTGCCTATTCTTCTCATTTTATAAACTGCCACCATGTGCAGTGATTACATGTGCGTGGCCTTAATTGAAGTTTACCTTCATTTGAGTCTCAGGATTTGGTTTTGACTCACTACCCAGATTTCAAGAGTCATGGGGAAAAAACAATAGTAAATTATTATCACTAACATTTGTTTAGGACTTACAATATGCTATGTACTTTATTAACACTTTGCATACATTATCAAATTAAAAATAACTATTATAGTATTATTATTATCCTTTTATTATTTTTTTCTTGTTTTTGTTCCAGTACTTTTTCGTTGTTTCAAATTATTATTTAAATTCCAGTTAGTTAACAGATAGTGTAATATTACTTTCGGGAGTAGAATTTAGTGATTTATTACTTACATAAAACACCCAGTGCTCCTCACAACAAGTGCCCTCCTTAATATCCATCACCCATTTAACTCCCTCCATACCCCCAGCACACCTCCCCTCTGGTAACCGTCATTTTGTTCTCTATAGATAAAGTTGGCTTTATGATTTGCCTCCCTCTCTCTATTTTTTTTTCTTTTCCGTTCCCCTATGGTCATCTGTTTTGTTTCTTAAATTACACAAATAAGTAAAATCTTATGGTATTTGTCTTTCTCAGACTAACTCATTCCACTTAACATAATACACTCTAGCTCCATCCATGTCCTTGCAAGTGGCAAGATTTCATTTTTGATGGCTGACTAGTATTCCATTGTGTGTGTGTATATATGTATATATACCACATCTTCTCTATCCATTCATCAGTGGATGAACATTTGGCCTCTTTCCATGATAGGCTATTGTTGATAATGCTGCTATAAACATCAGGGTGCGTGTCGCCCTTTGAATCAGTATTTTTGTATCCTTTGGATAAACACCTAGTAGTGAGATTGCTAGTTTGTAGGGTAGTTCTATTTTTAACTTTTTGAGCAACCTTCATAATGTTTTCCAGAGTGACTGCACAAGTTTGCATTTCCATCAACAGTGTAAGTGGGTTCCCCTTTCTCCACATCCTTGCCAACATCTGTTGTTTACTGAGTTATTAATTTTAGCTATTCTGAACAGGTGTGAGGTGGTATCTCATTGTGGTTTTGATTTGTATTTCCCTGATGATGAGTGATGTTGAGCATCTTTTCATGGGTCTGTTGGCCATCTTGATGTCTTCTTTGGGAAAATGTCTATTCATGTCTTCTGCCCATTTCTTAACCGTATTACTTGTTTCTTGGGTGTTGAATTTCATAAGGTCTTTATATATTGTGGATACTAACCTTTTATCAGATATATCATTTGCAACTATCTTCTCCCATTCTGTATGTTGACTTTTAGTTTTGTTGATTGTTTCCTTTGCTGTGCAGAAACTTTTTATCTTTTTCCCAGTGGATATTCTTTCCTGCTTTTTGAAGATTAGTAGACCTCATAGTTGTGGGTCCATTTCTGGGTTATCTATTCTGTTTCATTGATCTATGTGTCTGTTTTTGTGCCAGTACCATACTGCCTTGGTGACTACAGCTTTGTAATATAGCTTGCAGCCTGGAATTGTGATGCCTCCAGCTTTGCTTTCTTTTATCAAGATTGCTTTGGATATTAGGGGTCTTTTGTGGTTCCATATAAATTTTAGGATTGTGTGTTCTAGCTCTGTGAAAAATGCTGGTGGTATTTTGATAGGAATTTGATTAAATGTATAGATTTCTTTGGGTAGTATAGACATTTTAACAATATTTGTTCTTCCAATCCATGAGCATGGAATATTTTTCCATTTCTTTGTGTCCTCTTCAATTGCTTTCATAAGTGTTCTATAGTTTTCAGAGTAAAGATCTTTTCCCTTTTTGGTTAGGTTTATTCCTAAGTATATTATAGTTTCTGGTGCAATTGTAAATGGGATCAATTCCTTAATTTCTCCTCCTGTGGCTTCATTAATGGTGTATAGAAATGCAACAGATTTCTGTATATTGAGTTTATGTCCTGTGACATTGCTGAATTCCTGTATCAGTTATAGCAATTTTTTGGTGGTCTTTTGGATTTTCTGCATAGAGTATCATGGCATGTGCAAATAGTGAAAGTGTGAATTTTTCTTGCCAATTTGGATGCCTTATAATTGTTTTGCTTGTCTGATTTCTGAAGCTAGCAATTCCAGTACTGTGTTAAATAACAATGGTGAGAGTGGACATCCCTGTCTTGTTCCTGACCTTAGAGGAAAAGGTCAGTTTTTCTCCATTGAGAATATTAGCTGTGGGTCTTTTGTATATGGCCTTCATGATGTTGAAGTATGTTCCCTCTATCCCTACTTTTTGAAGGTTTTTATCAAGAATGGATGCTGTATTTTGTCAAATGCTTTTTCTGCATCTATTCAGAGGATCATACGATTGTTATCCTTTCTTTTATTAATGTGATGTATTATGTTGATTGATTTGTGAGTATTGAACTCTCTCTGTAGCCCAGGAATAAATCCCACTTGAACGTGTAGATAATTTTTTAATGTACTGGTGGATTTGATTTGCTAGAATCTTGTTGAGATTACAGGGATATTGGCCTGTAATTCTCCTTTTTAGGGGGGTCTTTGTCTGGTTTTGGAATCAAGGTAATACTGGCCTTATAGAATGAGTTTGGAAATTTTCCTACCATTTCTATTTTTTGGAACAGTTTCAGAAGAATAGATATTAACTCTTCTTTTTAAAAAAATTTTTTTAACATTTATTTATTTTTGAGAGACAGAGGGAGGCAGAGTATAAGCAGGGGAGGGGCAGAGAGAGAGAGGGAGACACAGAATTTGAAGCAGGCCACAGGCTCCAAGCTGTCAGCAAAGAGCCCAACGTGGGGCTCGAACTCACAAACGTGGAGATCATGACTTGAGCCAAAGTTGGATGCTCAACCGACTGAACCACCCAGGTGCCCCTAACTCTTGTGGTAGAATTCCTCTGGGAAGCCATCTGGTCCTAGACTTTTGTTTGTTGGGACATTTTTGATTACTGATTTGATTTCTTCGCTGGTTATGGGTCTGTTCAAATTTTCTATTTCTTCCTGTTTCAGTTTCGTATTTTATATGTTTCTAAGAATCTATCCATTTCTTCCAGATTGCCCAATTTGTTGCCATATAATTTTTCCTAATACTCATGGTTGTTTGTATTTTTGTGGTGTTGGCTGTGATATCTCCTCTTTCATTTGTGATTTTTTTAATTTGAGTCCTTCTTTTCTTTTTGATAAATCTGGCTGGGGGATTATCAATTTTATTAATTCTTTCAAAGAACTAGCTCCTAGTTTGATTGATCTCTTCTGTTTTGTTTTTGTTTGTATATCATTTATTTCTGCTCTAATCTTTATTATTTCCCTTCTTCTGCTGGCTTTTGGCTTTTTTCCTTTCAGTTTGTTTGTTTGTTTAAAGAGAAGGAGAGTTAGAGGGAGAAGGAGAATCCCAAGCAGACTCTGCATTGTCAGTGCAGAGCCCCATGCGGGACTGGAACTGGTGAATCATGAGATCATGACCTGAATTGACAGCAAGAGTTGGAGAAGAGTTGGAGCCACCTAGAGACCCCTGGCTTTTGGCTTTATTTGCTGTTCCTTTTCCAACTCCTTTAGGTGTAAGGTTATGTTGTATATTTGAGACTTTTCTTGCTTCTTGATGGAGGCTTTGCTTTTTGATTAGACTTTTTTTGCTTCTTGGTGCTATGTACTTTCCTCTTATGACTTCTTTTGCTGCATCCCAAAAGTTTTGGACTGTTGCATTTTCATTTTCATTTCCTTCCATGTATCTTTTACTTTCATCTTTAATTTCCTGGTTAACCCATTCATTCTTTAGTAGGATGTTCTTAAACCTCCAGGTATTTATTGTCTTTCCAAATTTTTTCTTGTGGTTGACTTCAAGTTTCTTGTGGTTGTTGTGGTCTGAAAATATGCATGGTATGATCTCAGGCTTTTCGTACTTGTTGAGACCTGATTTTTGACCCAGTACATGATGTATTCTGGAGAGTGTTTCATGTGCACTCGAGAAGAATGTGTATTCCACTGCTTTAGGATGAAATGTTCTGAATATATCTGTTAAATCCATCTGGTCCAATGTGTCATTCAAAGCCATGGTTTCCTTTTTGATTTTCTGCTTAGATGATCTTTCCATTGATGTAAGTGGGTTGTTAAAGTCTCCTACAATTATTGTATTGTTATTAATGAATTTCTTTATGTTTACTATTAATTGATTTATATATTTGGGTGTTCCAAGTTGGAGGCATAAATATTTACAATTGTTAGATCTTGTTGGGTGGACCCCTTTTTTATGATATAATGCCCTTCTTCATCCCTTGTTATAGTCTTTGGTTTAAAGTCTCTTTTGTTTGATATCAATATGGCTACTCTGGCTTTCTTTGGACATATATTAATGTGATAACTCATTCTCCATCCCCTCACTTTCAATCTGCAGGTGTCTTTAGGTCTAAATGAGTGTCTTGTAGCCAGCATATAGTTGGGTCTTGTTTTTCTATCCATTCTGATACCCTGTGTCTTTTGATTGAAACATTTAGTCCATTTACATTCAAAGTGATTATTGATAGGTACGAATTTGGTACCATTGTATTACCTGTAAAGTTGGTGTTTCTGGAGATTTTCTCTGTTTCTTTCTGGTCTTTGTTACTTTTGGTCTTTCTCGCTCAAAGAGTCCCCTTTAATTTTTCTTGCAAGACTTGTTTTAGTAGTCACAGACTCTGTTAGTTTTTGTTTGGGAAATTCTTTACCTTTCCTTCTATTCTGAATACAGCCTTGCTGGATAAAGTATTCTTCACTGCATGTTTTTCCCATTTAGCACATTGAGTGTATCATGTGGCCTGCCAAGTTACTGTGGACAGAGCTGCTGCAAACCTTTTTTTTTATCTTCCTTTGTAGGTTAGGGATTTCTTTTCCCTTGCTACTTTCAGGATTCTTTCCTTATCTTTATATTTTCCAAAGTTTATTTCAATATTTCTTGGTGTTGGCCTGCTTTTGTTGATTTTGAGGGGGAATTCTCTGTGCCACCTGTTTTTGGATGTCTGTTTCCTTCCCCAGCTTAAGGGAGTTTTCAGCTTTAATTTGCTCAAATCTTCTGCCCCCATTCCCCCTTTCTTCTTCTTCTGGGAGTCCTAGGATTCCAATGTTATTATGCTTTATGGAGTCAGTGAGTTCCCTAAGTCTACATTCATGATCCGATATGTTGCTTTCCCTCTTCTTTTCAGCTGCATTATTTTACATAATGTTTCTTCTATATCACTTATTCATTCCTCTGTTTCTTCCATTCTTGTAGTTATTATAACCACTCACTTTTGCATCTTGGTTATATCATTTTCATTTTGGCCTGACTAGTTTTTAGGTCTTTTATCTCTGTGGTAAGAAACTCCCTGGTGTCTTCTATTCTTTTCTCAAGCCCAGCTATTATCCTTATGATTGTTGTTTTAAATACTGGTTCGGGCATATTACTTACATCTGTTTGGATTAGATCCCTGGCGGGCCACCTGGCTGGCTCAGTCAGTGGAGCATGTAACTCTTGATCTCAGGGTTGTGAGTTCCAGGCCCACAGTGGGATTAGATTAGATCCCTGGCTGTGACCTCTTCCTCTTCTTTCTTTTCAGATGAATTTCTCTCTTCTGCCATTTTGTCTAGGTCTCTATCTTCTCTGTGTTAGGAAAGCCTGTTATGGTTTGTAGTCCTGAGAGTAATAGCTATGTTAAGAAGAAGTCATAGACTGCCCAGGACCTGGTGCTTCAGGAAGTGTTTCTGGTGCATGCTGTTGTGTTTTGGCTACTCTTTCCCTTAGATCAGTCATCTGCAGAGCATCTCCTTGTCTGCAGTGAGGGGTGTTTGGACCTTGTCCACTGAGTGGTGAGTTTTAACTAGGTGTGGTTTGGTTTGCACGTTCAAAGAGGCTAGATCCTATTTACCCTGGAGCTGAAGCTTTGTAACACTCTATGGTCAGTAGACTTGGTATGAGTGGAGGGTTTATGCTGGTCTTCTGTAGGAGAGGCCCACTGTTGCTCTGGCTCTCAGGCACACTTGACCTACTTCTGAAGCACCTGCAAAACGCAGAGGGACAGGGCTTCGTTTAAGCAGCTCAGTCCTCCACTGTGGGTGCTGTGCTTCTCACTGAAGTCTGTCCGGGCTGATGGACACAGGTAAAAATGGCATCAGCTCGCTCTCTCATTCCTGTAGAAGAGAGTCCATGCCCGCCACTGTTCAGGAAGCCCTCAAGAAGAGCAAACAATCTCCTCTCATTTGTTCCAGGCATCCTTCAGGTCCCTGCATTCACTCTGTGTCCGAGCCCTCTGCCCACTTGGTGACACCGTGCTCTTGTGTTTTAGGTTTCAAAACTCCAAATTTTAGAGATCTGGGACAGCATGGACCCACACTGATCATCTGGGGAAGGGTCTCACTGCCTTGTGCTGGTGCCAGTTTGTCCAAGAAGGGCATTTTCCCTAACCAGCCTTCAGGGGCTTGGAGTTTATGGCAAAGCACAGCAAAAATCAGGTGTCCAGGTGAGCTGCCCTCAGCAGGTGTCTGTCTGTTTGTATGCTAATAAACAGAGCAGCTCAGTTTCTCCCACCAGGCTCTTTTGTCTCCAGAGAAGCAGTGCCTCCTGTCCCAAATGCACTCCAAGAAGCAGAACCGTCTCTCCCAGTGAGACTTCCAGGCCTCTGCCTTCCTTCTCCACAGCAGCACCTCTGTGCCCACCAGGCTCCACCTGGCAATGGCGGGACTTCAGACTTCAGACTTTGGGCTCTGCTGCTTGTTAAAACATGAAATAATCAGTCCCTCTTCTTTTCCCCATCTGTGGTTTTGGGGAAGTGTTTTCTTGTGCAATGCCCTGCACTCTGTTCTCTCTCTCTCTGTCTCTATCTCTCTCTCTGTCTTTCCTCCTTCCCTGATCAGTGCTCCCTCCCATTCATAGCACCAGCAACTCTTTTCTCCTCCAAATCACGTATCTGCACCTCCTACCTTCTATAATGTGTGCAGTTATGTGGTTTGTTCTTTCAGTTCTCAGATAAATTTTCTGGATGTTCAGAATGATTTGATATTTGCCTAACTATGTTTGAGACTAGGCAAGCATAGGGTCCTCCTACTCCATCTGAATTCCTCCTACCATGGCTTCTTTATCCATTCATCAGTGGATGGACATTTGGGCTCTTTTCATAATTTGGCTTTGTTGATAATGCTGCTATAAACTATTATTATCCTTTTATAACCATAATCTATTCCTTCACCTGTTTTAGGAGACATTAGATAGAGCCTGTTGTCAACCTTCTTCAAACCGTAAGTGCCCATTGCAATTAGAATGAAATACAGTGTATAAATCATGGTCTACTCTGTTCCTCCTTATCTCGTCTTGTCTACCTTTTCCATCTAATTTCATACCACTTAGATTCCACTACTAATTTTGTTCCAGCAGTGCTGGTTTCCTTTATTTTTCTTGACCAGTTGTTGATCATATCCTGTGTTAGGCCCTTTGTACTGACTGTTAACCTTTCTGGGAAAGCATCACCCCCAGAATTTCGCATGGCGAATTCCATTTCACCATTCTTGCCTCAGCTCAGAGTTGTCTCCCATGGCTGGTTTAAATCAAGTGGTCTCCTTTCTCACCCTCCTCTGTCCCATTATCATCTTTTCTTTTACTGAAAACATTTGTCACTAACTTAATTTTATTAACATATGTGTATTGCCTGTCTCCTTTACACATTTTAAATTCCATGACTGCAGAATCTTTTGTCTCTCTGATTCACTATACCTAGGAAAGGCCTTGGCATATATTAAGCATTCAAATATTTGTTGGATGAATGGCTGCAGTTTGGAAAGGTTACAAAATGTGTCCATCATCTTGGAGCTAGTGAAGTGACAGAATTCAGTATATTTGAATGGAAACCTATTGCTCTCTAAGGCAGTAGGACATATAAAATGCATGAGCAGCAATGAAACAAAACCATAAAAGTTATGATGTAATAGTTTTCTGACATTTGCTTTATTTTGTAAACCTTTTTGCAAGGAAGAAATGCCACGTTTTACTTCCTATTGCATTTCTACTTCCCATGTGCATGAATTTCTGTCAACAGTGATGTTCTGGGCCAGTCATTTCCATCTCTCTTAAAAGTTAGATTCTTGCCTGTGTTATTCTGCATGGCTACTAATTAAAGGGAGAATTCCCCAAATAAAAGAGCTCTGGCATATGGTCCCCAAGGCTATGTGTGTGGAGGAGAAAAATATCCCCACAGTTACACCAGAAACAGCAAAATTTTAGTATTTCAGAACTATAATGTCAATTGCGGGAGTTTCTAAGTCCAACATTCAAGTCATTTAAAATTTCTTAAGAAGTAGAGAGGCATTTGGGTATCAGGATCAGGTGAAAATATGGACTCCAGCCACATGAATTGCTGTCGTAGTAATTATTACAGTAGGTACAAATGATTATAAAATATGTTTATTTATAAGAATCACTATAAATGTATTATAGTGATAATAGGATTATTTTTCTCTTCCTCTTCTTTATTCTCTTCCTTGTCCTTCTTCTGTGTGTCAACTTTATTTTTTTATATTATAGATATATTTTTAGAGAAAATGGAACCTGAATGTCAAACAACTTTCAAGTTGTACATCTTGCAATTTTATTAGAGACAAAGAAAGAAATGGCGAGAGAGAGGAGGTGAGAGGGAGGGTGGGAGGAAAAAAGAGAGATTACCTTAAGGACTTTTCTGATCATCAGAACTAAAAAAAAAAAAAAACCCAGGGAAGAGTCTTGTAGACCCAGCTTTGGTTAAGCTACCTCTTTTCCAGGTCAGGAGAGAGAGGAGAAGAAGGTAAATATCCCATGGGTGTCCATAATTTTGTGTGAATGTGCATAAATTATGTATAATTCATATGTAAACATACATAAGCCAGAAAAATCTCCTCTGCTTATAATGTGAGACAGTCTCGCTACTTGAAAGCAGTCCTGTGATCCAAAACACAATGCTAGAAATGCCATCAGGGAAATAAAAGTAGAGAGTACTCACTGGCCTCAAAAATCTTGTAATGAAATTTGGAACACATAAAACAAACAATATAGTTTTTTAAAAGTTTTATTCATTTATTTTTGAGAGAGAGTGTGAGCAGGGGGGGGGGGGGGGGGGGGGGGATCGAGAGAGAGGGAGAGAGAGAGAATCCCAACCAGGCTCTTTCCTGTCAGCACAGAGCCCATTGCTGGGCTTGATCTCACAAACTGTGAGATCATGAATGACCTGAGCTGAAATCAAAAGTCGGACGCTTAACTGACTGAACCACCCAGGTGCCCCAAACAACAATTTTAAATTCAAAATTGTGTTTATATGCTCTTTATGGTATATATATGCATGTATTGGGGTGAGGGAGAGGAGACCATGGAGGATAAATAAGGGAAAAAACACCCAGCGTTCCATTCTGAGGCTGTTATTGATAATGTGTTTATGTATGCCATTCTAGTTGTTTTATATTATAATTTACTTTTTTCCAAGTCATGATCATATTTTTTAAATTTTTTAAATTTGTTTTTAAATTTTATTTTTGAGGGAGAGAGAGAGAGAAAGAGAGAGAAACCGAGCAGGGGAGGGGCAGACAGAATCTGAAACAGGCTCCAGGCTCCGAGCTGCCAACACAGAGCCTGATGCGGGGCTGGAACATAGGAACCATGAGATCGTGACCTGAGCTGAAGTTGGATGCTCAACCGACTGAGCCACTAGGTGCCCCTCATGATTATATTTTAAACAAGGTTTTTGGTTTGTTATTACTTAACATTTTAAGTATAAATCTGTGATTCAAATTCAAGCTGTGAACAGATTAACCAGGAGAAGACACGAGACAACTTGAAAATTTTATGAAGTTTTCCTTCAAACTGGATTTTTAAGAAATTGAATATTTTAACTAGAGAGAAGAGGTAGAGTATTGATGCTATTTGCTTTCTCTTAAGTAGTCACAAGTACTGTCAAACAAGGTTTAAAGACACTTTAACTTTATGAAAGTTTCAGAAAAATAAAAAATAAAATCAGTAAATACATATTGAACTGATTCATTCAGAGGCTATTAAACATTATGATTAATACAGCAACATTTTACATAGTCTCTGGTTTCAAGGAGATTATAATAAGTTTGGTTGGAAATGATAGATAGTTCATTAGCAAAAAAAAAATCTAGCTTCTACAATAAGATTTCAATAAGCTGTTCAAAGTAATGAGAAGGCATACTAAAGTTGGTATTTATGGCTAAATGAATGAAAACATTTGAGTCTGAAATAGTCAGGAAAAGTTTTAGCAAAGATGTGAGGTAAGATTGTTTTTAAGGGATGAATAGAGAGGAGCAGTCATGTTATTCTGGCTGGCACGATGGTGGAATGGAAGTACACAGGTACAAAGCATTGCTGCAAACCCATCGACCGTGAAATGTTCTCCTAGAGTAAATCTAGCACTCATAATGATGAGTGGTATCATCAAGCAATGAATATTATCTTTATGGTCAAAGTCTATTAAAAATATCAAAACCTGAGGGAGAGAACACATCTCTAAGAAATTTATTATACCCCTTCTCTTATAAATTCAGCCAATAAATATTACTATGTGAAGTGCTATGGCAAGAATGCTCTCCTCCTTTGGTAATAGGTAAGCTACTCATTCGTGTTCACAGATGTCCCACTTTGAGATATTGTAAATGGTAATGGAATTGGATTTTAAATTACTTTCAGCATTTAATCTTTCATAGAATTCTTACTCTTCTTCCAACTTTAAATATTATTTATTTTCTTATCCCTAAAAGTACATTTACCGTCTTCTTTCTTAAAAATTGTGAATTTGAAGTAAAAAGATGATGCCATGTGTGGGTGCAAGAAACGTCCTCTAGTTTTTGTTGGTTTTGAAAATTATTTCCACAATATGTGATTACATGAAAAGTAAAGTGTTAAGTATATATGTAGAGTTTTAGGTCCCAGAGTTGTTGTAAAGTAGGTATCCTCTAACCCATCTGTGGGCATAATTGTACAACTTCATTGTCATCTTCATTTATTAAAATCTCTGAGCATCCTTGGCTATTTCCACCAACTTGATACTCTATTTATTTAATGAAACTTTGAAAACTTGTCATAAGAGTAGGCACTTTGAATTCAGACTCTCTAGGTTTGAATCTTGGCTCTGTCAATATACAATCTGTGATTTGGACCCAAATGTAAATCTCTCTTTGCCTCTGTTTCCTTACTTGTAAAAAGAGTGTGCATATCTCAAAGGTGAGTCTTAACAATTAAATAGTGGTTAGTTATAAAGTTATTCATACAGCACATGGTAAATGTTTTGAGTGTTAAATGAATAAAAAAGATGCACAAAGGTACTAAAAGTACTAGTCCACTTGCCACACATTCTTTTAACATTTTATTTTTAAATAATTCCAAACGTACAGGGAAAGTTGTAAAAATGAAAATAGTACAAAGAATACCAGTATACCCTCTATCCAGATTCACATGTTTTAACATACATCATGTGTCTTTACTCCTAAGTAGTTTAGTTGAGGTATTATCTACGAATAGAGATATCTTGGTCCATACTTACAGTTTAGTTGTCGACTTCAGTAGTTGAACTTTGATGCAATACTTTTATGTAATCTATCATTCTTAATACACTTGTAGCAGCTGACACAATAATGTCCTAAAACATTTACTTCTCCAATGCAGGATCCAGCTTAGGATAAGGCATTCCATTGAAGAGTTAGGTCTCTTTAACCTCTTTTATCTAGAACATTTTCATAGCCTATCTTTATTTTTGATGACTGACATGTTTGATGAATACAGTACCACCATCTCCCCCCCCTTTATTATTTATTTATTTAATGTATTTATTTATTGTGTGAGAGAGAGAGAGTGGGGGAGAGCAGAGAGAGACAGAGAGACAGAGAGACAGAGACAGAGAAAGAGAAAGAGAAAGAGAAAGAGAGAGAGAAAGAGAGAGAGAGAAAGAGAAAGAGAAAGAGAAAGAAAGAAAGAGAAAGAGAAAGAGAGAGAATCCCAAGCAGGCTCTGCACTGCCATGGCAGAGCCTGATGTAAGGCTCCAACCCATGAACCTTGAAATCATGACTGGAGTTGAAACCAAGAGTTGGACGCTCAACGGACTGAGCCCTCCCCCACTTTTAAAATAGAGCCTCCTGTATTTATTGTATAATTTTTCCCCTTGCAAGCAATAAGCAATGTATGGTGAGATGTTTCAAGATCTCTCTAGAATTAACATCCATTGATAATTGATGCCTGATACAGTTTCTACCATGATGATTAAGAAATGATCATTTTCCTACTCTGGCACTTTCTGCACATTACCACCCAGCTTTCAGCATTCTACTAAAAGCTAGAGCCCTCTTTTTCCATTCCTTGCTTGCTTCCTTCCTCAATCCCTCCCTTTCTCCCTCCTTTCCTTTCTTTTTTCTTGCCTTCCTTTTTATATGAACTGTGTTTTTCCACATTTGAAATCAAAATCTATATATATTTCCTAAATTAGGTTATAGAAATTCTCTTTAGAAGTTACCTATTTAAAAACCGGTCTGGGGTGCCTGGGTGGCTCAGTCGGTTGGGCGGCCGACTTCGGCTCAGGTCATGATCTCGCGGTCCGTGGGTTCAAGCCCCGTGTCGGGCTCTGTGCTGACAGCTCAGAGCCTGGAGCCTGTTTCAGATTCTGTGTCTCCCTCTTTCTCTGACCCTCCCCTGTTCATGCTCTCTCTCTCTCTCTCTCTCTCTGTCTCAAAAATAAATAAATGTTAAAAAAATTAAAAAAAAAAACAGGTCTAAGACACTTGTCTAATTACATGCACACAGATCAAAGCTAGTTGTATTCTGAGGTTTGTATTTTAGGTATTATTTACAGGGAAAAATCAATAAGAAAGGATATTATGTACATGTACAAACAAGTCTAAACATGATTTATAATTCTAGTATACTATCAACAGTAGCTGATCTAGAGGAAGTTCTGTGTTCACTTTTGTAACTAAGCCTTTTTTCTTCTCACAGGGGAGTCAGTGTGCATTCTATATTCCCTGGGGTTGACTTCTGAAGGCTCTCTGGATAGCACACTATTGCCCCTGGAACTATTTCCATTTATCATGTTAAGTGATAACAAAAGTATTTTCTTCTAATTTAAATCTAGTCCTCAGTGAAAGAACAGAGCACTACAGTTAATAAAAAGATAATTAAGAGACAATATGTGGGTAAAATAGGTGCCTCAGTGAAACTTCTGAACATATGAGGAAGCTTCCTCTTTAAATGTGAACTTTAATTAAATAAATTTATCATATTAGTTGTCTGAGGAAAGGCTTTTTTATGGAAATGTGCAGCATGGACTTAGTCATTAGTAGACAGTAGAAGAACATGTACTTTTCATAAACATGAAAGCCATTTTTCTGAATATTCCACATGGAAAATAAGCCCTTTATAGAGAAATTGAACGTATGTAATGTTATTGGTTCACACACAGGCAGCAACCTGGCAGTTTTCAGTGTGGGTTAAATGGAAGCTTGTATTTCACAAATTATAGGGGTGGTGAAATGAAAATTAATTTTTTTGTTTTTTCCTTTTATTTTATTATTTCTTAAAATGTTTATTTTTGAGGGAGAAAGAGAGAGAGAGACAGGGCACACACAAGCAGGGGAGGGGCAGAGAGAATCCTAAGCTATTAACTTTGGAGGATCTGCTATTAGAGCAGTGTCTGATGCAGGGCTCAGACCCACAGACTGTGAGATCATGACCTGAGCTGAAATCAACTGTCAGATGCTCAACTGACTGAGCCACCCAGGCACCCCATTATTTTAGTTTATTTTAGTATGTATTACTCATATTAGTAGTTGTCATATAGTCTTATTCTATAAAAGAGTTATAAATTGAGGGAAGAGAAAACTAGGCAAATTAATGTTTTCTTAACATTGCATGGTTATGTTTGAAAAATTAGAGTAACCATTAACTATATAATTATCTAAATGAGGTTTTGGTACACAGATATGTTTATTCATGACAAATACCTTATCATGTTTAATACATTACCTTAGAAATTGATGCTTAAAAATAACTTTCAGGTTAAGGTAAGCTCTCAGTACTTCTGAAAATGTACTTTCCGGTATAGAAAATCTACTGAAGAAGACATGCAGGTTGTGATCTTCCTTAAGGATATATAGATTTCCTGTATTTTTGCTCATTGGGACTGTAAATAAATGTGTAATGTCACATACGTATATAAATAATTATGGTAGTTAAGCAATAGTGGACTACTTTGAGAAATTTTACACATTTAGCCTATCAATTACTTCAGAAAATTTTTATAGAAATGGATGAATGAACATGTTTAACACATCTTTTAAATAGATTTTTAAACAGATTTTTTTCAGCACTGAGTTATAAAAGATTGATGAGACTCTTCCGCAGACATTTTTGCTAAATGTACAAGGTCAAAACGTAAAGGATTATTCAAAAATGTTACATTTATAAAGAATGATAGCATTTAAGTTAGTCTTGTTCTGTCTTCTCTTTCTATCCCAGTCCCTACATGTCCCCATTCTCTTTTGAACATAGTCTTTATCATGTACTTTAGTAGATTTCAATTCCTCTGTGGTGTTTTCCCGTTTGCAGTTGCATTGGTACAGCATGCTTACTTTGTAATTATTTTCTAATAAGTCTTTTGCCTTTTGGGGTTTTCCCCTAAAATCAAACAATTCAAAGGAACTCTGCACCAGTCTTTTGAAGTTGAAGACATAATGCCATCAATAAAAATGAGACTGGATCAAACATCTTGCTGGATCCAAGTTAAAAAATTCCCTTCTTTGTATTAGTAATTGTATCTGATTCTATTAATTACTCATGCTTTTATGTAACTACCTCTTTTTTTTGTTTGTTTGGTTTGGGGTTTTCTGTTTGTTTGTTTTTTTTTGTTTTTTGTTTTTGTTTTTGTTTTTTTGTTTTTTGGATTTTTTTTTTTGAATCCTAGAAATAATGGAAGCTAGCACAGGCATAACAATGATTTATGGTAATTTGATTAAATTTATCATGTGACTACAAACCATGTATACAAACCATCTATAAAGTAGATTAACAGGTCTAATGTAGGCCAATAAGTGAGAATTATCAATTTATGTGTAACTTATTTCCTGGTTAGCATCTGTCGGAAAATAATTTAGACCTTGAGATGTGCAATCAGGATTTGTTTTCAGGATATTTGTTTCAGGATAGTATTCCGTTAAAGAAAATGTCAAGGAAGACCATTTTCTAATACTATAGGAAAACTCTTCTTCATTCCCACTGAAACTTTATTAGATTTGAAAAATGGAGCTATTTTTATAGAGACCATAACAAGAAATTAATATCTACCTATAGCCTCTTTATTGACAAAAGGAATGATGATATTCTGATTGCCTACAATTATTTAGTAGTAGTAGCTGAAAAATTTTAAGCTCTTTTTGCATCAGTTCCTATATAAACCTTTTGTCTCTTTTGATAGTAGTGAAGCAGGAGTTATCCTCTACTTCCTTTGACAAATGAAGATCTGAGGCTTAGAGAATGTAAGGAAAAGAGTCAGTCAGTGAAACAGAAAGGTCTAGAATCCAGGTTTGCCAAACACCAAAAAACCTACCTTCTAAATACCTTTGTCATGCATGATAATACAGTAAAACCTTGGTGTGCTAGCATAATTCATTCCAGAAACATGTTTGTAGTCCAAAGCACTTGTATATCAAAGTGAATTTCCCATAAGAAATAAGGGAAACTCAGATGATTCGTTCTACAACCCAAAAATATTCATATAAAAATGATTATAATACTGTAATATAACACAAAATAATTTTAAAAATACCAAATACAAAGAAAAATAAAGAAATTAACGTGCACTTACCTTTGAAAACCTTCACGACTGGTGTGAGGGAGACGAGAGAGGAGGGTTATTGTGTAGGATGATTTTCACTATCACTAACAGAATCACTGCTATCTGATGGCTCAATGGAATCTTTTTCTTTCCGTGGAGTGTTAACAAGGAACCTATCCAATGACCTAGAATGAAGCAAGCATTCCTAAGCTTAGTCTTGTATGGAAAAGCAGAGGACTTCCATAGGTGCTTTGAAGTGACAAAAAATATACTAGTGCCAGTTGTGGACACCTTCTGATGTTCTGAAAAATCACTGATTTCTTCCAAACACCGCGGCACCTGAAACTGAACATCTGAGCATGGGAAACAATCACCCACAATCCCTCAGCGAGCGAGCAAGAGAGAGGGAGAGAGAGAGGAGAAAGAGAGAGAAAGAGAGAAAAGAAACATTGGCTCATTGGCTCAGTTGTGATCGTGTGACATTTAGTGTCATGTACTACTCATATGCAAACCACTGCTCTTTTTCAAGTAAAATTTATTAGAAAAGTTTGCTCGTCTTGTGGAACACTCACGGAACAAGTTACTTGCAATCCAAGGTTTTACTGTATTTGTCACATAGTAGTTTCTTTCCCAAATTAAGATAGTCCATATTAGTATAATTCTGCAAAATCTCTTTTTTCTTGCAAATCTAGAAATTCCTTATATGTGTTAAATGAATTCACATCTAAGCATATGTTCTTTTGGTGTCATCTGTACTACAGTTTCCAAGGAAGTAGAACCTAAATTTCATGTGGAATCATGGTCCTAGTGGGTGTATTTTAAAATGTACCAGAAATGTTAACTATAATAGTACTGTTTACCAGAGGAGTCAGGACAGAAAGAGTTGCTGTTTTCTTAAGATTTTAGAGGAAGTTTCTCTCCTTTCTCTCTCAGGAGACAGTTTGTGTGTATGAGTGTATTTAGGATTGATCAGACGGCCTTCATCTTTATAAGGAGGTGTTGATAACATTATTTCAACCAAATCTTTTGGCCTAGCACTCAGGGATCTACAGATTTCCTCAGAAAAACCTAAAATAATTCACTGTCAGGTAATTATTCAGTGTTACCACTTTTCATGTTGTGACTGGTAAATTCAGTTTCTTTTATTTAAAAAAATGTTTTCTGTTTGATTCATACTTTTGTTTGAAATTGAACTCAATCAAAGGGGGCATGGCAGTGTAATATTTTGCTTTACCAAATTGGGGAAAATATTTTAAAAATCAGAAATCACTAAGATATGTATAGATATATTTCCCTGAAAGCTTCATTAAAGATACATGAGGGTTCATTTTTCTTTTCCTACTTTGTCAGCATTTGAAAATGGCTCTATATCTTTCTTCTGAAAGCTGACTTTGATTAAATGCCCTATATACTCTGCACTGAAAGTTTCTTCTTTTATTTTGAAAAGCAGGATATTTAAAGTTGTATGCTGTCGATTGCAAAGAACAAGAACAGAATTCCTGTTATATATCCTCCCAGTTCAGCTGATAAGAAAACCTGGGAAACTGCACTTGAAAAATGAATTGTTAGCAGTAGACAAGAGAGGGGAGTGGAGGTTTTTCTTAGGTCTTTCAGGTGTATCTTAGCTGAGAAAGTATGTTTTCTAAGTGCAAAATTGTGTAACTCCAGCTGGCTTATATAACTTGCTGAATAATCAAAAAAGATCTTGTTCATTTCATGGAACTTTTCAGCCTGGCTGTGATTCTTTATCTTGGTTCTCTGGCTGTACATTCTCCCTTTTACTCGTTTAGAGACAGGTCACTATAATAAGAACCCCTTATTTTAATACACATTCCTCCACATTGATGAAATTCTCCCATACATTGAATAAGGTTAATATTAGCTTAAGGGAGGGGTGATTTTTATATACCAAATAATTACATTAAGATTTGTAAATTGTCCATTTGGAACACATTGTTTGGCATGAGTCCACATATGTGTATATATGTGTGTGTGACATGACTGTCAAGTTATAGAAATTCTCAACAGGCACATATTGGCACATCATTTCTCTCTATTTTGTGTTTAAAATATAGACAGACCCTTTTAAAGATGTAAATAAACATTGTTTGCGCTGATTCTTGCCAATAGCTCTTTCAACAATCACATACAGTTAGGTTAGAGCTTTGCTTTCAGCTGAAAGTGCTTAAAGTAGAAACAAATAAAATCCAAAGTAATTATTTGATGTTGAATTTTCAAAAGATTTTAGCCACAGTTTTGAAGTTAGTGGAACTACGGTTAAAACAATATTCAACAAAGTCTCTTTTAGAGTAGCGACCCTAAGATTTTCTTTGTGTAATACGCACAAGGTTAAAACATTCAATTATAATTTCCTTTTTAAGATATCTGGGCTACAGAAATGATATATTAATGAGATTAAAATGGTAGGAAAGCAACCGGAAAATGTGTTTAAAAGTAACAAAGAATACCAAAAACAAAGAGAATGCACTATACCTTCTTGTATGCAGTAACAAGATGAAGAGCTTTTTTGAATTGCACTTTCTACCTCGTGTTCAGATATTTACTAATCAGACTTCAGAAACCCTCCCAGCTGTGTGAGTATGTTAGCTGTGTTTTTAGTGTTCTGGTATATGAGGATCTTGGGAAGAAGCTATAGAACTTGTAAAATGCCATAATTTTCCTCTCCTCCTGGGCAGAGAGTGACCTTTCTTGGTGCCAGCGAGGGTTGAAGCTGCTACCGTGTTGCTCAGAGGACCACAGCCCTGAGGTGTGGGGAGCAGATACTTACCTGGCTGGCTCTGCCCAGTAATCCACTTAATAGTCACTGGCTGTTCCAAATGCACGTGCTGAAGCATGGCAAGGCAGAGGCAAACTGCTGTGTTTGGTAGAGATCTTCTAAAGACATGAGATTTGGACGCAAATAGGCTTACAGAGAACTGTAATGGAGATCTTTAGAAACAGATGTATTGTTTAATCTATTTCTATGTATCAATTTATGGTGGGACACTGGATTGATACCATGGTGACTCCATTCATCTACCTACATAGTAAGAATGTTGGATATCAGAAAAAATGCATTTCTTCTTTATACCTAAGCTTTATGCTTCCCTGAGGTCCAGCCCATTGTCCTTAATTTATTCTCACAATAGTCTTTTAATTACCACTTGACAATGCCTACATACCTCCTTTATTACCTCATAATGTTGACACTTGTTACACTTCTCTTCTTTCTCTATCTTCTTTGTTTTTTCAAGCAGCTTGAGACCATGAGGAGACATTATAGACAGATGGAGTTCAACATACTTTAATTTTTTTTTTAAACTACAGTTGCCTGACAATGGAAGAAGCTATTTAAAAAATAGGCAAATCCTATCCAGCTTTCCTTGACCTTAAGCTCTTTATGATATATAAAGACTTCCCTAACATAGAAGAATATGGAAATATTTCAACTTGTGTTTATGATAGCCAGCAAAACCCAACACAAGAAACTGCTAAAGCAAGGGGCGCCTGGGTGGCTCAGTTGGTTAAGCATCCGACTTCGGCTCAGGTCATGATTTCATGGTCGTTGAGTTTGAGCCCCGTGTTGGGCTCTGTGCTGACAGAGCCTGGAGCCTGATTCAGATTCTGTGTCTCCCTCCTCTCTCTGCCCCTCCCGCACTTGCACTCTGTCTCTTTCTCCAAAATACATAAACATTAAAAAACAGAAACTGATAAAGCAAACAAAAGTAAAAGAGAATAATTATGTATATCCTAAATAAATTGTTAGCAAACTGAGCGATCTTTTTAAAAGATGACAGGAATGGGGGTGTCTGGGTGGCTCAGTCAGTTGGTCATCCGACTCTTGATTTTGGCTCAAGTCATGAACTCATGTGTTCAAGCCCCTGTCAGGCTCTGTGCTGTCACTGTGGAGCCTGCTTGAAGTTCCTTGTCTCCATCTCTCTCTGCCCCTGCCCCACTGGCTTCGTCTCTCAAAATAAATAAACATTAAAAAAAAAAAGATGACAGGGACATTAATGTTTTGTTCCAGGAGTGACAGTATGATTCAATAATTGGAAATGTGATTCATATAATTTATCACATTAATTGATAAAAGGGAAAAGAAGGCATGAGATGCTCTTGAAAACTACGAAAAAAGCATTTAAAAAACTCTAATAGATCCTTAATATACTGTCTGTAGGACATTTTATCTGTTAAAGAATTATATCTACCACTTCACAACAGTGAGGGTCTGTTGTGTCCGGCTCTTGGCTCGACATTTTACATACCTAACTCATCTTTTCAGAAGTTAGTCAAGGTCAACAGTGTTATCTTTATATACAAAGACCCAAACGATTATGAGATATAGGATTTGAACCCACAGTCTGACTCCAAATCAGACTTTTCCATTAGTTTTCCATTAGCCCCTTGTACAGCACTTCTGCGTCCTTGTAGTTAGATTTTTTTCTATATCATAACAATGAAGTGTTTTTGGTTTTGGTTTTTTACTTTTATTTTTCAGGTAGTATTTTTTTTTTTTTTTTTTACATCCAAAGTGGGGCTCGAACTCATGATCCTGAGATCGAGAGTCACATGCTCTACTGAATGAACCTGTCAGGTGCCCCTTATGTCTTATTTTTATGTCTTCTCAATATAGTGCTTTTTCTCTGTACTTCAAAATAAAAGTAAAGTATAAGAAAATCACCCTAGAGGGTAGACATGTCAATATAATTCCTTTACATGTCTTCAGTTAGTTTACAAACCTGAATAGCAGTGTGATTGTTTTCATTTTAGGTTTCTATGTTGAGGCCACTGAATCTTAGTGTGTCTACTATATTGGAGTAATTTTTTACATTATAAATTTGAAATTGACCCACAAAAACGTGTAACTACGTCATGTCAATCTTTATTAAGAGACTCCCTGACCATTGTGGGAGCACATAGAAACTGAATGTTTCTTGCTGATAAAACACTAAAATTTTCACAACAAATATCCTATTAAGGTGTCTATACATATGTATTACTAGAGCAACTTATACCATGCCCAGACAGGTAGCATTGCATCTTTTATTTAGTCCACTGTGTCACTTTCCTTTAATTTCATACTCAGAGGCTATAGTGATGCAAAGCTCACAGGATGGGAAGGCATTTCTAAAATGATCTGAGTATATACATACACTGTTTCTTCCATACCTTTTGTCATTCAATGAGAGTCATGATTGTGGCACCTGCAAAGTCTATAAAAGTAAAGAGTCATGTCCTGCAGGTGTAACATGCAGCCCAGCTTTGGATTGGATTTTAAATTGTGTTGGTGCCATAAGGGCAGACAGATGTCTTTAAAGAAACAAGAAAAGCATTGGTTCTGAGAGAGAGTACATTGTTCAGTACTCTACTTGTAAGGATGCAATTTATAAAACAGATGTATTTTTCTTTTTTTCTACAGTGCTACTGACTTTGACTCTGTTTTGGAGTAAAATTTTAGTCTATTAACTTTCAGGAAAAAAGCTTTTTTAAACTAAGACTTTAATTTGCTGTATTATCAAAAGTTCTCCTATTTAAATTTAGTAAATACCATTCCTCTAAAGTTTTGGTTTTCAACCAGGGTGATAATCTCTCCAAGGCACATTGGCAATGTCTGGAGAGACTTTTTGCTTGTCATAATGGAGTGGATGTTGCTGGAATCTAGTGGGTAGAGGCCACGGGTGCTTCTCAATATCCTACAATGGACAGGAAAACTGCCACAAGGAAGAATTACGTGTTCCAAAATGTCTGTAGTTGAGAAACCCTGCTCAAAAATGCATTCTTATTTTTATTTTCAGTAAGTGTAAGAAAAGAGATCATCAAGGGAAATAGGTACCCTAACTTCTAAGATTTTGATAGGAGTCTTTTATGCAGATGTGGCTAAAACATTCAGAAAGTTCAATCTTGTACAACTGGTGGAGAATGGCTGGTAACATTCATACTGGTTCAAGTCAATTAACATTTTCTCTCATTCTCTCTGTCCAAGACGACTTTTCTCTTGGATTACCAGATTCTACCTAAATATTAGTAATGGAATGTTAAATATGTGTTTTTGTTATTTGAGATGAAAAATAGTGTAAGTTCACTTAATAAAGGCTACAAAATAGAAGTTTTCAGTTGTCATGCCAAAATCTGTTAAGTTAGTATAGTCTAGACTTCCTGATATTGAAATGCTACAAACTGACATTTGGGAGATCCTTGGAACTCTTCCAACAAAATAACTCCTCTCCTAGAGAATAGAAGACCAATACAGCAAGGCAGTATTTTCAGCGTATCATATATATAAACACCCATTTTTTCTTCTACTATAGTGGGCTCACAAACCGGAGACTTTGCATAATCATAATAATGATTGCTAACATTTTTTTAGCAATAACTATGTACCAGGCACTATAACAGCGTTTTATCATCCCCATTTGAAAATAAAAATTAGGCATATAGTATTTTAGTGATTTATCTAAAGTAACACTCATAGTTGATGGTGGAACTGATATTCAAACCACGTGGTTCCCATAATGGCATGCTGCCTTTCTGGCTCGTTGCAAATACTTGTCTTCAGCACTCTTATTAAGGATAGCTGAACACTGTCGGGAAAAAAAATCACACAGAACTGTGAGGAGTAGTACAGGTGTAAATATATTTGCCAACCTCAGCTGACTTACTTAGTGATTAATTTATTTTGTCTTTGTATTTTCAGAAAAACTGTTTAGTGCCTTCAGCACTTTCCTAAAGTTTATCCAATTTTAATTATATACCTTGTATCTTTTGTCATAGATAAAAAAGAAGGAAAAAAAAGATAGTTTGGGGGTTTTCTATTAATTCTTGATGAGTGTTTGCCTCTGCATCCTCTTATGATGTCTAGTCTCATAGTCTTTACTTTTTCCTCACAAGGTTACCATGAAGATACCAAGAAGTTAATCAGCCTTAAGCTTCAGGATCTTTTATATGTTCTCTTCAAAGGCAGTGGAAAGGCTCCTAGCAGTGTGTTCCCATGGTTTATTATGATGGTATAAATTTGCCAAAATAGGACAATTTTACTTTATTTTTTCAATATTTTTTTTTCATTTTAAAATACTTCAAACCAGTAGAAAGGACACAAGTAAAATACCCGTGTAGGAGAAAAAAATGTTGATCTAAGTAACTTTGGGAATGAGTGCATTCTATCTGATCAAAGGCAAAAGGAACAGCACATAAGCATTGTATTTTATCAATAAAATTGTGTCGATAAAGGAGATAAGGGTTAATAGTTCTAAAACTACTATGTATATGTATACTGGAGTTGAACAATGAGGTAAAAGTATGGTGGATGGATGGTAGGTGCCACTTTTCTCATTGCTGGAATGAGTGGCTGCATTTGAGCAAGGGAAGAAGACTAGAATGATCCTTGTAGCAAGGATTCAGGTTGAAGACATCAATATGAACTCATGTATTATATTATATATAGGTTATAGACACTGTATATTATATATTCATGATTAATATACACACATGTATTTCCTTGTTCTGTCCTCTGAGAGAGCCTAGAAGCAATGACACTCTACAAGCAATAGGCATACTTGGAAACCAGATCTTACTTTTTTTTTTGAATTTTTACAAATTTTTATTTTTTTAATGTTTATTTTTGAGAGAGAGAGAGAGAGATGGAGGGAGGGAGGGAGGGAGAGAGAGAACGTGAATGGGGGAGAGACAGAGAGAGATGGAGATATAGAATCTGGAGCAGGTTCCATGCTCTGGGCTGTCAGCACAGAGCCCGACATGGGGATTGAACCCATGAGCTGTGTGATCATGACCTGAGCCGAAGTCTAACGCTTAGCCAACTGTGCTACCCAGGTGCCCCAGATCTTGCTTTTTAATAAACTTGTACTTATTTTAAAAGAAACCAGGGTCTTTGGAGAAATCATTGATTGTGGAACTGGAGAGCAGGATATATACAAGATGAGCCTAAGCATCTTGTAGTGTTAGAAAGTAAGGAGGTTCTTTAAAAAAAAAAAAGCCCACAATGATGGAAATATGTCAAAAGGGCACAAGAGCCCACTGAAAAAACTCCCAATGGCAAATCTGGAGCAATTTGAATAAAGTAAATAAATAAACTGGTATTAGATTTTAACCCAAAATGTAAAATAAATATCCATGAATCCACACTGATATAAATAATAGATAGATAGATAGATAGATAGATAGGGAAACCACACGAGTATCCTATGCAAGAGAATTACAAATAATTTATGTAGATACTTTGCCCTCAAGGTGGAAGGAGGTGAATCGTAACTCCTGTCTTCTTAAGTGTGGGCTGTGGAGAATCACTTTCTTCCAAAGAGAATAGTAAAGTAAGGAAGGAAAGTAACCTTACAGTAAAGGTACCTGACAGATGCTACCCAGCTAGGTAGTCAAGGTGAACATCAGTTGTGGTGTCATGTTAATAATATGTGTTCTTGTTATAATGTAGCAAGAATGTCATTTTAATTCTCTGGTATTTATCCCCAAAACATATTACCCCCGTCTATGCAGGAGAAAAACACCAGGCAAATGCCCATTGACAGATACTCCACAAAGTACCTGACAGCCCTCACAGCTATCAAAGTCATTAAAAACAAAGAAATTTGAGAAAATATCATAGCCAAGAGAAGCCTAAAGGAGATTAGCAACTAAATGTATTATTCTGGATGGGATCATGAAACAAAGGACGTTAGAACGAAACTAAACTACGTGTGTGTATATGCATGCATGTACCTATTTATGTAGGCATGCGTGTGTGTGTGTGCATTTAAATAATCAGGAAGTCATTTTCATACTTGTAATTCAAATGCAGCAACTGGGAGTTCTTTCCCACCTTCCCGTATTCAATCTGTATATGCCTTCTCCCATAGTGAAAATTCCGGTTCCCTAAACATCAATGTATTTCCTCATTTGCTCTATGCTTAGTTACGTATGAACCAGTTACAGAATTTCTACACTGATGTCACTATCTACTAATTTGAAAAGGTCTACTAATTAAAGTTAGGATTGCTTGGCATTTCTTTTTATTCCTACAGAATGTCTAATAAAGTAGTATGATCAGAGTACTGTATTTACAGTAGTTAGAATTACCGTGTATGTGTGGTTACGTTTATGTTATTAATCTGATACATAATGAGGCATATTAGTTTCCCTTTGTATGTGATTTTAGAATTTTTATTTTTAATTTATTTTAAACCATGTAAAACACTGATTCCTGTAGTTCTGTATTTTCCAGAATATCATTTAAATTGAGCCATACAACATAATACTTTTGGTTCTGGTTTCTTTCATGTAGGAAAATGTGTTTACGTTCCATCCGTGTTCTGCATGAATTGTTAGTTTGTTCCTTTTTTATTGCTGAGTTGTGTTTCATGATACCGATGTACCCTAGCTTGTTTATTCATTCACCTAGGTTGTTTTGGTTTTTTGGTAATTATGAATAAATCACTCTAGGTATTTTCCAATAGGTGTTTGTGTAAATGTAAGTTTCATTTTACTTGGGTAAGTTCCGTGAAGTGTGATGGCTGTGTTGTATTGTAACTGTATTTTTAACTTTAGAAGTAACTAACAAACTTCTCCAGATAAGGGTTGTTTTTTTTTTTAATGTGTGTGTGATTTAAGCACCTTACTCATTTTGTTCCTTTCTGAGGTGATGACATAAAAATACCATGTTTAATAAAATGCTTTTCTTTTTATAAAATGAAACTGTATTTTCTGAGAAAATGTGTCAGAACTAAAATTAAGGCCAAATAAATGACTCACTTTTTTTTCAGAGAAGGTTGAAAATAATTCTACTGACATACTCATTTGGGACTTATAACCAAAAAGGATTTATTCCCTTTTTTCTAAAGACAAACCTATAACTTTTTAAAAAGTGAGAAATTCCCATAAAAAGATAAAGTGAAATGAAAAGTAGAAAGATAACATTCTGACGATAGGCAATGCTAACATTTCTAGATGAAATTTTGCTTTAGGTGCCATGTTAGAGAGAGGTAGAAGAAAGAGGTGAGTTGCCTGGAAACAGAGTCATATTTGATTTAAATATGTGCCTTCATGGGAAATATTAATGCTTGTTTTGGTTATACTTTCTTACCTTTGCTAACTTCATATACAAACAGGTTCAGCCTGAAGATATTTTCATTTGCTGCACTCCATCTTTTCATTTTGTCTTATTTCTAAAGACAGATTTACTTTGGGGATTATTGCACAAAAGAACAGTGGCAATTCATCATAAGTGCAAATTTAAATGTCCCTGCAGTGGGTAGGATAGGGAAAAACAGTAGCCAAACTAACACAGATTTAAACAGTACGATGAGCTGAGCCAGAGTGAACTGATGTATGAGATGCGAGTTGGGTCAGTCTGTCTGTGCACTTAAGACCTCTTACAGAATGAGGGGCGCCTGGGTGGCTCAGTCGGTTTTAAGCGGCCGTCTTCGGCTCAGGTCATGATCTCACGGTCTGTGAGTTCGAGCCCCGAGTCAGGCTCTGTGCTGACAGCGCAGAGCATGGAGCCTGTTTCGGATTCTGTGTCTCCCTCTCTCTCTGCCCCTCCCCTGTTCATGCTCTGTCTCTCCCTGTCTCAAAAATAAATAAATTAAAAAAAACGTTAAAAAAAATTAAAAAAAAAAAAAGACCTCTTACAGAATGAGCACATAGCAGTACTGAATGATATCCTGGAGCATAAAGGGGCATATTTTTCATTCATGGGTATTGCTGAATTAGTATGCAAAATGACGTATACCAGAATTACCAGCATACAAATTACTGTATGAAAGTCACTTTTAAGAAATTTAGATAAATTTTAATGATATTTTCATTTTATATGCTGGCTCTTTGTCTAACTCATTGTATCTTGAGTTTGTTATTTTCTCAAATTTAAGCAGTAATGGTGAGTGTGTATAGAAGGCATAATTATTAATGCTTTTATCAATTTATGATTGGTGTACAATACTTCCTAGGTTTTGAGAGTAAGTTTAGTACTTTGGATTTGTTTGTTTGTTTGTTTTGCTTTAACAGGAAAAAATTTGGCACTTCCTTGCAGAGTTCAATGTATATAAATAATAATGTCTTGAAAGTGTGTTGAAACAATGAGTATTTCTGTTTAATACTTGCAAGGGTTGATTGCACCAGTAAGTTCATAGAATGGTCTAGTTGAAGAACCTAACTGTATTTTTTTTTTTAACAAAGGAAAACTTTTTCTCTAATGTAGTTGAACTCACTACTTAGATTATGTACTATTTGAAAATGTAAGCACTAATATATCTATATCTGTATAGATATATAGATATAAATATAGATACAAATATAGATATATATAGATGCACTTTTTATGTATTTGAGTATCCCTGGGAAATTTAATAAGACCAGTGTTTATATATATTGTAGAAGTCCCAAGCATTTTGAAACTACATAAATATTTGTTAGTAGTGACAAGTGACTTTTTTTAGTATCTATAGAACAAATCCAAAATAAAAAAAAATTGTCTATTCATATATATTAAGTAGTTTTGATGGAACTGAAGATATCTGTGGCTCTCCTTTGTGTCTCTTCGTTCTGAAGAGTGTGCCATTCTCTTACAAAAGGCTATTTTATTGGAAATGCATAATGTTAAACCTCTATTTTTTGACAAGAACATTAGCTTTTTTAATCACACCCTTAAATTTTAGTCATTATAAAATTGAGTTTTGTAGAGTATTAATGATTTGTCCAAGATCATGCAGTTGGATATTGTTAGGACAAAGACAGAACTTATCTTGGCACCTATGACTATTCATTACATAAGATTAGGCTGGTACTTAGGTCTCTTTGATATTTTAAAGACATGGGGTCTCAAAAAGGTGAAATAAAGATATATTCATACATAAAGCTTGTTTACATAAAGATATGTTCATTAGCCTAAAGTCTCAGAGGTGTGATAGTGGAAAGTATCAACTATTTTATCTATCTATCGATTGATCAATCAGGGGGAAAAAAAGTGTTGAGCAAAATAGTAGATTGGTATTGCAAAATTTTAGCCAAGATGTATATACAGCCTTTGCTTCTGTCTCTAATTTTCCAATCTCAGGTAATATTTGAGCTTTTTAACAGTGAAGAAACATTTAAATATTTCTCTTCAGATTCTACTTTCACAGTTTTATTTCTCATAGATTTTCATGGCTAACATATTCACACACCAAGTTTGTAGAAACCTCCAAGTTTTTTTCTTTTTAGTATCATTCCTATTTATGTTTTTGTTTTTTGTGAAGTTCTGATTTAGATTTTAACAAGATACTACCCTAACATTTTTCTTGTTACTAGATGGAGCACTGATGGAATGTTTCCCACTAGTGCCAATGGTTGATGTTTTCTTATATTTTTTGCCCCCTTTCATTGCCCTGTGCATATTATGAGTGAAATATTTTTATGGTCTTCTCCTTCATTGTGGAGGTACAGAGAGTGCTATCCAATAACTAATTTATAAAGAACTCTAATACACACACACAGACACACACACATATTAGGGGTTGTCAAAAATAATTAGTAATAGAGATTTCTTTTGAAAATGAGTTAGTTGCCTGTGTCAAGACAGGGAACAATTTTGATGATTACTTACATTAAGACAATTCTATAAACAAAGAGACTATGGTAAGGCCTTAAAAATGATCTAATATTCTTCCTCTGGAATGAAAAATGAAAGTCCAGATAGGTAATGTGACTTAGTTGAGATTATGTTAGTTTAAAAAATGCTGGGGCGGGTGCCTGGGTGGCTCAGTCAGTTAAATGCCCGACTTCAGCTCAGGTCATGATCTCACAGTTCATGGGTTCGAGTCCCGCATCGGGTTCTGTGCCGACAGCTCAGAGCCTGGAGCCTGCTTTGGATTCTGTGCCTCCGTCTCTCTCTGCCTCTCTTTCTCCCTCTCTTTCTCTCTCTCTCTCTCTCTGGCAAAAATAAACATTAAAAATTCTGGGGAAACCACAATGTTTGATCCGTCATTTCTGTAGGTTCACAAATGAGTTTCAAAGTAAGTAACAGGTTTTCTGTAGGTTCACAAATGAGTTTCAAAGTAAGTAATAGGTTTTCACATTTTATAAAGCTCTGAGATACACCATAGAAGAGTTGTGCTATGTTGCTTCTTTCGGGAGGTAGCTGGTGATGAAAGAACTACTTCACTGATCTTGCCATTCTTTTTGGTTAAGTTTTATTAAAAAAATTGTTTTTAATGTTTATTTATTTTTGAGGGAGGGAGGGGGGGGAGAGAGAGAGAGAGAGAGAGAGAGAGAGAGAGAGAGAGAGAGAGATGTTAGTGGGGGAGGAGCAGAGAGAGAGATGGAGACACAGAATCCTAAGCAGGCTCCAGGCTCTGAGCTGTCAGCACAAAACACAATGCAGGGCTCAAACTCAACTAGCTGTGAGATAATAACCTGAGCCGAAGTAGGACACTTAACCTACTGAACCACCCAGGCCCCCCCATCTTTTTGGTTAAGTTTTAAATGGGTTAAGAATGCTTTTCTATTTTAATCTTTCAAATGAGTGTCACTGCAAATGTTGCATTATTCCATCAAGTTCTCTGGGGAAATTTTGCATTTCCAATGTCTTCCTGGCAAAGTCATTGGGACTATTCAGTAAGAAAACACAAGAAAAGCACACATAATATCTGGTCCCAGAGGAAATAAATGCAATTCTTGGGCCAGAAGATAAAATTTAAAAATAAACAAAATTCTCTGTGATAATTATCCTAATTCTCTGTGCTAATTATCCTCAGAAAGATATGAGAAGATAATGTGACTTCCACTTTCAAGATTGGTATAATGGAGGCTGAATGCAAGCTGGTAAATAGGTGAGTTAGGGACAAGGGGCAGGTTGTGGTACCAGTTGATTCAACATTACGATCCTAACAATATAAGAATATCAAGAAGCAATTGGAGGTATATATAAGACAGAGATAAAAGGGAAGTGTGAATTGGAAAGTAGGAAAAAGGCTGTATTTCTTTAATAATTTACCACCAGTGAATTAAGTATAGAGTCATCTTTAAATTGAGAGCTTAAAATAGAAACAGATCATGTGAGCATTAGTCCATTGATTTGTTGTGTTGAGCTGGCCCCCCAAAAACTAACATAAATGAAAACATCCTTAATTTGTAACACAATAACCACTCTAAACTCTGTGTTAAATCTTTTATTAGGTGTTCATTATTACCAACCAGACCACTTACAAATGAAGTTTCTAACATTTTAAAAGTAATCATTTTATAGTTGAAATTTTTATTTAGTTGGGTTTTGGTGCAGAAGGAGAAATGGAGGTATACACCTGACCCAAAAACTCAGCTTTAATCTTTGTCAAATCTATTTTAGCCATTAGAGATGGTAATAGATCATGATTTTGTAGTGGTGCTAGGAGCTCTGCTGGAGGATTTATTCTGAAACGATTCTGTGAACTGGTTGCCACTCACTGCCCGCGTCAGGGAGTGAGGCACTCAGCACCAAAGGAACATTAAGGAATTGGATGACATTAATGGCTCTTCTCTCTGTCAACCTTGTTCTCATTGCTTTGTGGTTGTTGAGTTAGACTTTCCAAACTAATACTTTTCACTTAGAAAATAAGATACGCTTTTAAAAATATTGTGTTTAAGTTTCTGATTGAGACATGAGAGGAACATCAAATATAATGTAATGAAGCTTGTCCTTTTCATGGTGTCCCCAGTACCTGGGAAATAAAAAGTACTCAGTAAATATTTTTTCACTGAGTTAATAAGTCATTTGACTAAATTGCATTGATTCTTACATATGCAAGTTGCTTAATCTTCACAGAAAAGGGTGTTGTAGTTAGTAATAAACCTTCATTTCACACAGGAGAGACAGGGTTTGGGGGAGCTCAGATGATTTACTTAAGGTTGCCCAACTGATAGTAGCAAACTGAGACTGAAACCCAGTCTGTGTCTGGTACTGTTTTTTCTCCAAACCATAGGGGCTAGTTTAGGAGCTTGGTGGCCTGGGGCTCCAGGCTTAATGTTGCTTTTTATCAGTCAGACTGTTCTGAGCAGTGCATGTGACTTAACTGCATTTGTGCATTATTTCATATTCATAAAATTGGAAATTTGGAATACATACATAATTTCTTTAAAAATCTGTCTCCAAAATTATATAATTCTATACCACAAAACCCATTTAATTAATCTACAGTACTGAAATGTATATAGTGTGAGTTATGATAAAATCCTATGTTTAGTTACTTTCTTATATATAAGACGTTTATCTCTAACTTAACTTTTTATCCTGATGATTTGTGCATAACAGTATATACTGACAGTAAAGAACAGTTTTTCCCACTCCAGTAGTTTGCTTCTTGTCATGGTAGTCTATTGCTATAAGCCTGGACCACTTGTGAACTCCACCCTTGGAAATGGACTGACATAACTGATTAATAAATTTGTGAATACTCATTTCAGCCCCACCTGCTTCATCCTGAGAGACAAGAACATGAGGAGAGAGCACACATCCAGATCTATTTCCACAGGGGGCAGATCTTTGTGAGGCTCCATGTGGGTTAATGAACACATTTAGCTTACAGACTAAAATTGCATTCTCCAACCTGGCCTCTATCATCAATGAAGGCAATATTTTGACCTTCACACAGCCTTTATTTTAGCTCTCATCTTGATCTTAACTGAGCATGGGAGAAAGGTGCTATTTTTTGAGGATCCCATACAGATCCCAACAGGACTTGACTTCATGATTATTGTAGGCAGCTATCAACGTGAAACCTAGTTTTCTGATTATATCTCACTTTCATTGAAAGATTTTTGAGGGGCACTTGGGTGGCTTAGTTGAGCATCTGACTTCGGCTCAAGTCATGATCTCACGGTTTGTGGGTTCAGCCCCTGTGTTGGGATCTGTGCTGATAGCTCAGAGCCTAGAACCTGCTTTGGATTCTGTCTCTCCCTCTGTGCCCCTACCCCCCTTAAAAATATATAAACATTAAAAAATAAAAATAAAAAATCAAGATGTTTGAAAACTGTGCTATTCTTAAAGATCCATATATTAAATTTCTTTTAAATGTTAAAAACTTGGGGCACCTGGGTGGCTCAGTCAGTTAAGCGTCCGACTTTGGCTCAGGTCATGATCTCACAGGTTGTGAGTTTGAGCCCTGCGTCAGGCTCTGTGCTGACAGCTCGGAGCCTGGAGCCTGCTTCAGAATCTTTGCCTCCCTCTCTCTCTCTGCCCCAACCCACTCTCATTCTGTCTCTGTCTCTCTCAAAAATTAATAAACATTAAAAAAATTTAAATGTTGAAAGCTCAGCAATTAACTTTATTGGTAGAGTATGAAAATTGAATCTTCAGTTTTGTGATATTGATAGCTTTTGGAGAAAAGTATTGAATTTCCATTTCATACTTTCAAGAGGCTAGGACTATTGAGACGGGAGTGGGGTGAAGGGACTGAGAAGGAGACTGTTCGATGTGTATAATGACTCCCTACTAGTTATTCTTTCTACCTTTCCATTAGAAGCCAGATATTGCTCTGGTGTCTGAGCCTCCTTCACCCAGCTCTGTGCTGAGGACGCTACCCCTGCCACTAGTGTCAAGAGTAGGTCCCAATTAATCTAAAGCAGTCATCATATGGCATTTTCTTAGCAACTGTGGGTCACCTAATATAGTCCAGTAAGACTGAAAGGAAGGACTATGGTCATGGTTCCAAGAATGGTCTTTCTTCATGGAAGATGTGATAAGGAACCATGACTTCTCTTTGGTGGGGTGGCAGAGCAGGGAAAATCAAGTTCTCTGTGACCCAGTTTTACTTTGTTCATGGGCTCTAGTTCTCTGGTAGGTGTGCTTTAATTCTAGTATGCCAAATAATCACTTTCCTTATTATACCCATTTGAGTTTGTTTTCTGTTCTTAGCAGCTAAAACCAACCTCTAACTGATTCTTGTAAAACATTTTGAGAGAGAAAGTTTCAGAATAGAAAACAATGAGCGAAAGAAGATAGGAATCTATTTACCTGGCTCTATGAAGGTATGTTTAAATAAAGTATTAAACACAGTACACTCATTGAGTTTCAGTGTGTGTGTTTCGGATAACTTTGTGTAAGTATCAGATTCATGGGTGCATATGTGTGTTTCAGGTATGTGTTTTGTTTCATTGGGAAAGTGACTGGTACTTTTTCCTGTTTTGGAATTACTTTAGCATATTGCACTGTTCTAGCATCTGTAATGTCCATGTCAGTTTGAAATTTGTGTAAAAATCAAAATGTTCTCTGCCTTCTAAGAAAATTATTTGTCCTGATAATTTCATTTTTTGTGACTAAAAATGATAGTGTAACTCAGATTCAATAATGTAACTGCGCTCATGGAATACAGAAAATGAATACATTAGAGAGGCAAATTATTTAAAAACATATTAACCTAGGAAACCCTGTATTAATTCATTAGTATAAAATATGATAAATTAATATTTATAAGAAATATTTTAATAGTGCTGCATAAGAATTCATCAGGAGGCAATCAAGGCAGATTGGTGTCTTGAGCAGTCCATCATAACGAAGTAGACCATTTATTCCACCTTATCTCAAACACTGTGAGTAATGCTTCCAGAGAAATCAAATTCTTCAGAAAGCTAAAACAAAGAAAAAATGAAAGATATTAAAGGTATCCTTTGGAAATTAAGATGTAGTACAACCAATATTTTATAATTTTTGCCAATTAGTTGCACCTAGATATGCATAATTTATTAGGCTTGATGCAAAGTACTGTTGGTGATTTTATTTTCCATATTGTTGAATATTCTTGGCATGTTTATTTCTGGGGATGTTTTACATTTGTGCTTAAATTTGGACCTCTTATACAGTGATTGGATTATGAGGCATGACCATATGAGGCAAGGACTATTCTATGACCTAGAATAGCATTTTCCATTTGCCTTGACGCAATTCCCAGTCATTTACAGTCATCACACATTTTTATATGAGCTGCTGATCATATGGTGATTGACGGGCCCTAGGCTATTCAGAAAGAGGAAAATAATCAAACCAGTCAGATTCTTAGCACATGTAGTTGTTAAATTCCTGTTACTGGCAATATTGTCTGATTTAATCAAGCTGAAATATCATAGTTTGGGTTTTTCATTGGCCTCCAAATTTTTATTTGATTTTTCTTTCTCCTTACTTTCAAAAGGTTTTGGAAGGTAGTAAATTGGGTAATATAATAATATTTAAATAGTTGAAATATAATGATTAAAAATTTCTGCTAAGTGCTAGGAACTATCACTTTCCACATATGAAATCCTCTTAACTTGCTATAAAGTAGAAGGGGTAGGATTTGATAACTAGCAGTCTGGCTGTAAATTCAGTGATAGCCACTACTGTGTAATATTGCTATAGTTTGTACAAAACAGTCTTTCATAAGGGAAAAAGATCATTATCCTATTACAAACTGGAAATTCCAGCTGAATCTCATAGTTTTATTAATAGTTTACTTAGATATTAATTCTAATAGCTTTTTTTAAAATCAACTTAGAGAGGCTGTGAGTCACTTAATGATGGTAGAATACTGCAGAAATTTCATTCTCGGGCTTCTTCCGTCTGTCATTGTATTTGTCATTTAATTTCCTGCTAAATTTGCTCCAAAACTAAACAAAAACTATCTTGTGCCATTTTATGAAACATTTTTGCTTTAATAATTTATAGACTTGAGGAAATAAACAAAAGGGTATTGAAATAAATGTAAAATATGCAGATAAAGCAAACTAGCCTCTTTCAGGTCTGCACATTGCATATTGAAGGACATAATTCATTCAGATTTTCAGCAAACAATGAGTTTGTCCTCCACCAATATGCCAATTTCAGAATCATGATCTCTAGATATGCATAAAGGGGATCTCCAGGTTTTATGAGAATCAGTGTATTTCTCATGCCAGTGTGTAAAATAGGAAATAATTTAAATATTTAAATCTTACTTAAGTGAACACATTCCAAATTGATACACTAATCGTATTTCTTCCTCCTGTCAAATATGTGATTAAAAGTTTCTTTCATGGAAGTGTGAATAGTTAACTAAAATTATATTGAGTTTACAGATGATGAGGTTAAATATATCCTAATGTTTATACCTTAGATTAGTTTTTAATTCCTTATTGTAAGGATGGTTTCTGTCCAATATAGAAAACATCAAAGAAAACAACACAGGTTTACTGTTACACAAAGTTCGGAAAGGTAAGAAAACCGTCCTGAGTTGATTGGATTAGACCAGGGTTTCTCGGTGTGGCACTACTGACATTTTGGGCTAGGTAACTCATTCTTGAGAGGGACTCTTTTCTGTATTGCAGGGTGTCTAACAGCTTCACAGGCTTCTATCCTCCAGATTCTGGTAGCATCAGTTTTGAAGGAAACAGTTTCCTTCAGTTCTGAAGGAAAAATATATCTCCAGATAATGTCAAATATCCCCTTGGGGTAAAATCACATGCAATTGAGAATTAATGTATTACCCATTATTAGAGGAGTATCAAAACCAAAAATAGCCCAGTTTGAGGGGATGGGTAAGCCATCCAGGAAATGTGTGTGTGTGTTTATATTAACATATCAGATATGGGTATTTTTTTAAATTTTTAATTCTTATTTATTTTTGACAGAGAGATACAGAGTGCGAACAGGGGAGAGGCAGAGAGAGAGGGAGACAGAATCTGAAGCAGGCTCCAGGCTCTGAGCTGTTAGCACAGATCCTGACGCGGGGCTTGAACTAAAGAATTGTGAGATCGTGACCTGAGCTGAAGTCAGTCACTTAACCAATTGAGGCACCCAGGTGCCCCAGATGTGGGTATCTTTGAGCATGCAACTTTTCTCTCTGTTGATATTTGGACAGTGAGTCACTTATTCCTTTTCTTTGGTGGCACTATAACTCAGAAAGTCACAAAGTGGCATATAAAAGACCTTGGAAATTTAAATCATGCTTCCACTCCTAAATATTTCATTCTTAAACACTTCATATAAAATTTCCGAGATGGATTGGACTGACTCTTGTTTAAGTATTACATACAGATAAATTCTAAAGTCAGCACGTAAGGAGAAAATTATATATGTCAAAGTAATTATTGAAATCTATAGGATAGTGCCAGGTTGAAAAATGGTATTGAACCTGTCAGTAAGTTTACATAACTAGTGTTTCTGAGTACCACATGAGAAGGTTATGTTTACGGAGTCACATTCACATGTGTACTCGTACCCTTCACAGACACATAACACACACACACACACACACACACACACACACACAAAGAATGAACACACACGAGTACACACTGCATCCCATGAAGATGTGAAAAATACTAGTGTTGTAAGAAGTACACTCAATCCATTTCTGTTACCTTTCACACAATTTTAAATTTTCCTTCATTTTATTACTCAATTTAAAACAGTTTCTGGGCGCCTGGGTGGCTCAGTCAGCTATGCTCAGGTCATGATTTCATGGTTCATGAGTTCAAACTCCACGCCGGGCTCTGTGCTTACAGCTCAGATCCTGGAGCCTGCCTTGGATTCTGTGTCTCCTCCTCTTTCTTCCCCTCCCCTGCTCGTACTGTGTCTCTCTGTCTCTCAAAAATAAATAAACATTGAAAAAAATTAAAAAAAAACATTTTCTAATTTCCACTGTGATATCTTTGATCAATGGTTTATGAAATATATTTCTTAATTTCTAAGTATATAGGGATTCTACTTATTTAATCATTTTTAAATTTGTTTCTAACTAAATTGTATTATGTAATAAACTACAGACTGTATTATTTCAATTATAAAATTCGCAAAAACTAGTTTTTGGATAAGCAAAACAATTTTGTAAATTTGTGAACTTTCAGGTGTTATTGAATAGACTATTCTGTTAACATTAATGAAAAGTAGTTGTCTATCTGTTCATGAATTTAAGTTTCAAATTGTTCAAAATACTGATTTCCTTTTTTTCTGTTCAGTCTATCAATTTTTGTAAGGATCAAGTCTAATTCCAACTGAGATAGATTTTTAAATTTTCTCTCAAAGTGCTATCAGTTTTTGCTTCATATATGTTGAAGCCATGCAATTAAGTGTTTAATTAAGAAGTTTTATATCTTCCTGAGAAAAGCTAGTTTTTGTGTGTACCTTTTTGATACTAACAAGACTATTACAGCTTTCTTTTCTTTTAGTGTATGCATAGTATATCTTTGTATATCCTTTTATTTCCACTGTTCTTTTGCCTTAACCTAAAGATTTTTTATAAAAAGTAAATTATTAAATATTTCTAATCAAACATTTTTCTTAAATTGGAACTTTAATTTCATTACCATTAAAAATAATCATTGATGTATTTGCTTTTAAATTTACCATAGTCTAAATGCTTTCTGTATGTCTTGTTGATGTCACTATACTTTTTCTTGTATTTGATATTAGTTATTCAATTTTTACTATACTGTGAAGTTAAGTACTCCTTTAAAAATTTTTTTTTTTTAATTTTTTTTCAACGTTTCTTATTTATTTTTGGGACAGAGAGAGACAGAGCATGAACGGGGGAGGGGCAGAGAGAGAGGGAGACACAGAATCGGAAACAGGCTCCAGGCTCCGAGCCATCAGCCCAGAGCCTGACGCGGGGCTCGAACTCACGGACCGCGAGATCGTGACCTGGCTGAAGTCGGACGCTTAACCGACTGCGCCACCCAGGCGCCCCTAAAAAAATTTTTTTTTAAGTTTACATCCAAGTTAGCATATAGTGCAATAATGATTTCAGGAGTAGAATCCAGTGATTCATCCCCTACATGTAACACTCAGTGCTCATCCCAACAAGTGTCTTCCTTAATGCCCCTTGCCCATTTAGCCCATCCCCCCCAACCCCCTCCAGCAACTCTCAGTTTGTTCTCTACATTTAAGAATCTCTGGTGTTTTGTCCTTGTCCCCGTTTCTATATTATTTTTGCTTCCCTTCCCTTATATTCATCTGTTTTGTATCTTAAATTCCACATATGAGTGAAGTTAGATGATATATCTTTCTCTGACTAATTTTGCTTAGCATAATACTCTCTGGTTCCATCCATGTTGTTGCAATTTCATTCTTTTTGATTACTGAATAATACTCTATTGTACATATATATACCACATTGTGAAATTATGTAGTCTTATGCTATTCTTTCATCTATTGCCCTAGAGATTACAATATATAATGTCCAATGTTGGAGGATAATAGTCTAATTTTAATTACTAATTTCACTTTTCTCCATAGAACACTTTAATTTCACTTACTCCTGATATTCTTAATATATGGTTTATTCATGTATGTGTCTGCACATGTGTTTATACGTATAATTATATCAAATATGTGTGCCTATATGTGTGCCTATTGTATAGTGTGTGTATGTATTGTTTGCTTATATATGCCCAAGATCCTGTTATTGTTATCATTTCATAAAGATGATAAGTCATTTAGATTTCCCCATATAGATACTATTTCTATTGCTCTGCTTTGCCTTTGCATGTTTGTGTTTTCATCTGAGATCATTTTTCTTCTGCTGAGAAACACTCTTTAATATTTCAGTTGCTTGTGTTTGTTGGTAGCAGATTCTCTCAGCTTGGTTTTGACTGATTGGCATTTATTTTTATTTCTCTTTTTAAAAATATTTTTATTTGATATAGAATTTTAGGTTTCTGGTTGTTTTCTTTCACATATTTGAAGACATTATTCAGTTGTCTTCTGACTAGCCTTGCTGTTATTTAGAACTTATCTGTCAGTCTCATGCTCCCCTTCCCTTCGTTTCTCTATGTAATATATTCTCTTTATCTTTACTCTGTGCTATTTTATGTTGGCATAATCAGATGTGAATTTGTGTACAATGCCAACAGTAATTAATTTTAAAAATTCATTTACTTGAACTTTCAGGATTCTACATTTTGATGCCTTATGTTGCCATAATTTTTTCTTTTGCTTTTAAAAAATAAGTCCTTATGATTATGAAAAGCAAATTATACTTCCATATTATGTATTTAAGACAGTTTGAGACGTTTTCTTAGAATCATACTTTTCTAATCAAGATATCAGTTGGTCATTCTACTAGAAAATATAGTGTCATTTTACTTATGAGCCTATCTCTGATATTCTAACTAATTTTTCATTCTTTACTCCCTTGGTACTTTGCTAATTCTTCTTATCACACTTATCACATGGTATTGCCAATTATACATTTGTAAACAGTTCTTCAAAAATAAAGATTGAATATCATTAATATTTGTATCCACGGCACCTACCATAGCATCTGGAATTTAGTAAGTCCACAATAAATGTTTAAATAAATTTAAAATATACTCAGAAATATTAGTTAGAAATAATCAATGACATGGGATTGAATATATACCCCTTAAATACGAAACCACAAGCTAGTTGTTAAAGGCTCCATTCCTTTTTTACCTTTTTTTTTTAATATCATGTTGATTGATCAATAAGAATCTCAGTGTGAGTTTAGTGTATGATTTAAAAATTTTTAAGCATTTTTATTTATTTTTGAGAGACAGAGGACAGAGCACGAGTGGAGGAGGGGCAGAGAGAGAGGGAGACACAGAATCCAAAGCCAGCTCCAAGCTCTGATCTGTCAGCACAGAGCCCAACACAGGGCTCAAAGCCATAAACCATGAGATCATGACCTGAGCTGAAGTCGGACGCTTAATGGACTGAGCCACCCAGATGCCCCCTTTTTAAAAATGTGTGTGTGTGTGTGTGTGTGTGTGTGTGTGTGATTTCAGATTTGTGAGAGACTCAGCTTCCTTTTGAAAAGGGCACAGAGACATTTCGCATGCATTATTGAAGAACATGTATTATTCTCTTTGAATTGATTCAATGTTCAGAATAAAAATGTAGTGGAGTGGATGTTGGTGATAACAGGAACAGTCTCAAATTTTGTTCTTTGACACCTAATGTTTTTAATCAGATCATCTTTTTTTGAGAATATCTGAAGACCTTAAGGCCATACAACTTCTATAATCTGTTAGTCCACTTGCCCTTGATCCCCAAACCCTATAACTACTATTAGCATGTCTTAAGTTCATTTCAATAATAGTACTTGGTTCTCCAGCAATGAAAATTACACTTCTGGAAAATTTGTCCATATGCAAGTTTCAGGTTCCTAATATCCAGCCAAGGTTTAGGGATCTAGGCTTTAGTCTACCCTGTTCTACTTGAAACTTGCTCTTCTTCCATTGAGAGAAAAACTACAAGCACTGAATTAAAAAAAAAAAAACAGAAACAGAAAGAAGGAAAGAAAAAAATTATCTTCAAATTATTTGAAGAAAGTGGAGCAAATCTTAGTTATGTGACTTCTTTGCTTTGCTTCCCAACCCACCACCATTGCAATGCATAATTGTAATGAATCTTACAGAACTAAAGTCTCTCAGAGACCTTTAAAATAAATATATTTTAAATGCTAGGGTATCTTATTTAGCCCATTTAGACCCCTAGCCTTTAAGTAGTTTATTGCTTTTATGTCATATAAACACGTCTGTGTATTTCATAAGAATTTTTAGATTCCATGTTAAAAAAAAACAGATTATATAAGCTTTTTTGAGAGATTTTGAAGGTCCACAGAATAAATCGGTGTGTCACCAGTTTAATTTAGAAATTATCACTCAACCATAATTTTGATCATATTAGTCAGACTTTTGTCACATGATTCCAAATTGTCATTGAACATTTTATGTAGCAGTGTAAATGTTTTTATGTATGGTGATTCTAGTACTTGGAAGTCGATTTTATTGAGTCCTTTGAGGATTTAAATGTAAAATACAAAAGGAGTCTTAAATAAAAATTTCTATGCTTCGGATTCTGTCTCCTTCTCTCTCTGCCCCTCCCTGCTTGTACTCTGTCTCTCTGTCTCTCAAAAAAAATAAATGTAAAAAAAAATTTTAAAAAAAATTCTGTAACTCATGTACAACCCGTATAGCTTATGATTAAACAGAGATTACAATGTTGACTGCAACCAACATTTGATCAATTCAACATGGATAAAGATATTAATATGTCCAAAATGTTTGAAGTTTAAAAAAATTCTACATTGTGAAATATTTTTACTGTTACTTAGTTTTAAGTTTATTTATTTATTTGGGGGGGTGCTCACACAAGCCAGGGAGGGCAGAGAGAGAGAGAGAGAGAGAGAGAGAATCCTAAGCAGGCTCTGTGCTGTTAGTGTGGAGCCCTATGTGGGGCTCAATCCCATGAACCATGAGATCATGACCTGAGCCGAAATCAAGAGTCAGATGCTCAACCGACTGAGCCACCCAGGTGCTGCTTTTCAGTGTTTTTTTCTAAATGCGATAAAAAACCTTGTGGAGATATATGTAGTTCATGGCATGTAAATAAGCATAAAATTGAAAATTTGTCTTCAAATGTCCTGTGTTAATTTACAAAGCAAAGGCTGAGTAATTCACACTGTTTAGATATTATTTGTGGTTTGAAGAAGATCCCAATTTAAGGAAGATGAACCAAAACTATAAAAACATCAAATGTTTATTGTTATTGCACTGGATTGGGAAGATAATACTGAAATCTGTGACTCAGAATGGCTTAAATTGCTAAGAAGACTTTCTTCACTTCTTTCTTTCTTTCTTTCTTTCTTTCTTTCTTTCTTTCTTTCTTTCTTTTAATGTTTATTTTTGAGACAGAGAGAGACAGAGCATGAGCAAGGGAGGGACAGAGAGAGACAGAGACACAGAATCCAAAGCAGGCTCCAGGCTCTGAGCTGTCAGCACAGAGCCTGACAAGGGGCTCAAACTCATGAACAGTGAGATCATGACCTGAGCTGAAGTCGGAAGTTTAACTGACTGAGCCACCCAGGTGCCCCAGAAGACTTTATTTTCTAATGTAAACATTAATATGTATTATTTTTTAAAGGATATTTTCTTTTTACTCTGTTTGGGAATGGCTACTTTCTAGTACCTACTATTTCTTTTCATCTGTAAGAATGTTCAGTGACTTAACTCACCAGACTGCTCTGTTTTTCCTTGGTCAGTTCTGTCTAGGAGGAGGAGTGGCTTATATGATTGAGGAAGGCACTGAGTGATACCCATCCTTTATCTCCTTCCTTCTGCAGAAAGTCTCTTTCCCATAGGAAATGTGTGTTTTCTCTGCTTCTCCTTGTCCTATAATTAAATGGGCAGCATTCCCACCCTCCTAGTGATGAGATGGCTTAACGCTGCATATGACTAGGTGAGGAGGAAAGTTATGTTGATTCTAGGGTTAAGAATTGGAAAATGCACTTCCTTGCATAACTAGGTTATGTTTTTAAATTTCTCCTTTATTGGTAATAACATGAACATGGGTATTTTGGTCTTTGTAGTGCCTCACTTTTATTTCTCAGCTGGTGCTGAATTTCCATAGGGATAAAGGGTGCTGTCTACAGGAATCCTTTTTGCTTTCCAGGAGAACACTGACAAGTTTAATGAACTTACCCACATTTTTGTATATTTTAAATTTATTTTCTTTCACTTATGTCTTGATTTGCATGTGTATTTCTTTCCTTAAATTAACTGAAATAATAAACATTGTCAGTAACACATGAAGGAAAAAGTATTTGCGGGGCGGCTGTTGATAAAAGTGATGAAAGCTTTCAGCCAAGTTTGGGAGAAGTGGAACGGCGTGGAAATAAGAGGAAATTGATTATTGTGATCTGTTAGAGAGGGAAAGAAAATATATGTGAGTACCTATAGTCCAGTTAAATTCTGCTACTGTGGGTAACATTTTATGTGGCAGAGACGTCCTAGATGTTGCTCAGCCAATTTCCTCTTTCTGAGTACTCAGATTAAAGAAAAAAAAAACAAAAAAAAACTGCCTTTCAGGTAAGCTCCAGTTGTGTGAATGAGTTCTGATCAAAAGGATGTGAGTGAAAATGATGTCAACTATTTCTAGGCATGCTTCTTTTCCTTTTTCGATGCCTTCAATAAGCCTTCATTTTCTTTATAATGATTGGGTTTTATTTTTTGTTTTCTGAGGGAAGATCGGTCTGGTAAGATCTTACTCAGCCATTACCACATGTCAACTTTTAAATGGGTTTATAGTTCATGTATGTTATTATATCTAGGAAGCTTTATTTTCTAAAATTTCATATTGTGACTGCTTTCCAGGGTTGCAGTTCTATCGAGCACTAAAAGAAGATCATAATATCTTAAAATTCCATACCTGCATTTATATAATCACGCCTGGTGGTTCTATTATGATAGACAATCCTTTTCTGCATATGGTGGAATCGTATAAAATGTGTGTAGTGGAGTTCAAAAAATAAAAGAGAGCAGCAGTCACAATAGTTATTTATTTTGCACCAGGGAATTTTGCCGTGGATGCATTTTCTGCAATATAAATAACATCTCAAAAGTAAACAAGTGAAGCATCAAAAGGCATAAAACGGGATTTGAGCATGCAGAGAGAAAGATAGAAGACAAGGCTGTCCAATTTGCCATGGACAAAATCTTGGAGTTTGACAGTTATCTTCTAAATATATTTTACACTTAAAGTAAATGCCGAAGTGTTTTATCATCATGTGTGTTCCTTGGCATAAAACCTATTTGAGAAAGCAAACACATATATATTAGAATTGGAAGTCTGAGGTATTCATTTTCCATTACAAAAAAGGATATTATTTCCCAGACTTGTTTCATCTTTGAAATCTTATGAATGCAACCTGACTTCTTTTTTCCCCTTTGAATCTACGAAATCTGTTCTATCAAGGGTCAGTTCTCTTGAGAATTTTGTTTGTATAGTAGTTTTTTAAGTTAATATTTTTTAAATTTTTAAAAATTAAAAAAAATTGTTTAATGCGAGTGGCGAAGGGACACAGAGAGAAGGAGACACAGAATCTGAACCAGGCTCCAGGCTCTGAACTGTCAGCGCAGAGCCTGACGCGGGTCTCGAACTCACGAACTACTAGATCATGGCCTGAGCCAGAGTCAGACGCTTAACCAACTGAGCCACCCAGGTGCCCGTATTTATGTAATACTTTCTGTTCCAGAAATCTAATGTTCCAGAATGATATTACTTGAAAAGGAGTACACATTATATGTTTTGGTAAGGACTATCTGATGTTTACAAGAATTCAGATGCTTAATTTATGATATTAAGTTTGTTTTTTCAGAGATATCCTAATATAAGAGATAAACGAGGGGATCTTTTAGAACTGTGTGAGTGTTTGCACATGTGTATTTAGAGAAAGAAACAGGTGGGGTTAGCGTAGCTTTATTTATTTATTTTCAGTATTCATTACAGATGAAACTTTGTAGTACATTAGAGTGTTACTAAGAAAAATTCATTGGCTTGGTGGTCTATACCTGGGGCTTTCTGTTTTATCTTTATTTTACAGAATATTTTACAGAGAGTTTCTTAACCTTATCTTTGAAATCATTAAAGTAAAATCAGTGATATTTAGTATTATACTGAATCAGTGTTAATGGAATCATTCTTGTTCAGGTTTCTCTGATAAAATAATTTGTCCTATGAATAATGCTTGAATTGAAACACATGACAAAATATGACTTTTCTAAAAAAGAGGTAATTATTTGCTGCTGACTTTAAAAATACTAAAATAAGGGGCACCTGAGTGGCTCAGTCCATTAAGGTCCAACTTCAGCTTAGGTCATGATCTCATGGTTCGTGAGTTCAAGCCCCTCATCAGGTTCTGTGCTGACAGTGCAGAGCCTGGAGCCTGCTTTGGATTCTGTGTCTCCCTCTCCCTTTGCCCCTGCCCCCACTCACATTCTGTCTCTCTCTCTCTCTCTCTCTCTGTCTCTCTCTCTCTCTCCCCCCAAAATAAATAGACATTAAAAAATTTAAGAAGAAGACTAAAATAATATGCTTTTTATTGTTCCATTGTGACTAGCATGTGTTAAGTGTTTATCAGGAAGTTATTATTTAACCAGAGAATTCCTAAGAACATCGCCTTCGTTTTCTGCTGTTCTATCCAGTAAAAGTAGATGTCCTGGTATTCTTTGATAATAATTTTTCTTAACAGATAAATACAAACCAAATTATTTGCAATATTTCTTGCTTATGAGATATTAGTTCTAAATGGCACATCGTGCACTCTTCCCAGTATCTAATGATAGTATGGTAGCAAGCGTGTTTCTGTGTGTGTGCGTGTGTGTGTGTGTGTACATGGGCACACAGCCATATGCATGTGAGGTATGTAGAACTTTATACAGTGTGTACTTTGAGGAGTGGTCTGTAAAGCACCAAGAGTGAAGCTCATCCACTTTCACAGAATAATACAATCTGCCTCTGTCTTACTCTGCCTTTGATTTTTCTCTTCAAATCTCCTTCCCTTTTGACTTACATTTCTTAGATACCAGGATGAAGAATGGTAGATGTTGAGAAGCACTTTTTGCTTTTCATATCATCCTTTTCCAATAATCACTTACTACTTCCTCCTTTAAAAAAATCCAGTACCTTATAAAATAATCTTTGCATGAACGCTCCCCCAAATGGAGAGATGGCATTATGGTTAACCATATGACAATCAGTGGGGGCCACAGATGTCAAAGACAGCTTAGCTTCATATAATAATGTTTAGGTAAGAATAGAGTTTTGTGGATTCCTTTTACATTTCTTTAGGTTTCTGTGTACATCTTTTTGTTGTTGTTGCAAAGTTTTATTTAAATTTAAAATCCACTTTCCCATTGATTTTCATTTTGGCTTCAGGTAATTTGGGAGATAAATTGGTTGGGTTTTTTCCATTCACTCTCCTGGTTAAATAGATACCAGGTTTTGTCATGTGAGGACACTGGTTCCTGTTTCTTTAGTGTCTGAGATTAAGCTGGTAGATAGATCCAGCTGTCTTACTAATCATATAAACCAAATTAGTCTTTGAGTTTGTGGATAAAATAGACATTTATAACACATATTGGAGTACATTTCTGGATAGCAAATCGTCCCATTTAAAATGATTAATTTTGATTTTATTAATGTGTTTATATATGTACATATATGATACTTTAATTTTTATATTATGGCTTTCAGAGTTAAAAGACAATTATTTTTTTGTTTCCTGATGTGTCCCAGTCACTTTGAACAATGCCTATCACTAATAGATAATATTTGTTGAATATACAAATAATTTCTGAAACGTGGATACATAGATTGAAGTTTAACAGTCTCAAGTGTAGGATTCCTTAAACATTTTTGGTTCTGCTCTTTGCTTATTTGTATATTATTCTTTTTCTGCCAATATCATTTTTTTAACATTTATTTTTGAGAGACAGAGAGAGACAGAGTGTGAGCGGGGGAGGGGTAGAGAGAACCGGAGACACAGGGTCCGAAGCAGGCTCCAGGCTCTGAGCTGGCAGCACAGAGCCCCATGTGGGGCTTCAACCCACAAGCCATGAGATCATAACCTGAGCTGAAGTCAGACACTTAACTGACTGAGCCACCAGGCACCCCAGTTAGCCAATGTCATTTTTATTAATGCTTTATGTATGTGTGGGTGGGTAGGTAGATAGCTAGAAAGATAAATATGGTTAGGTGGAAATTTTATATTTCATTTGTTAAATGATGTATACTGCTTCAGCACTGCCTTGGTAACTGAATATGGAGAAGACAGATCAATAGCGGTGTGCCTACATATGAAATAAGAATACTCACAAAGTCAGTAGGGAAAAATCCCATTTAGCCATTTACCCTTCCATCCATCTCTGTCTGTGTATCTAGGTGTGCATCTATCAATCATCTACCTATTTCTGTGTATCTCTGCATAGCATAGCTTCTTATTTCGTACTTGAATATGGATTTATCATGTAAGCATACACGTATATACATGTCTGTATCCTGAAACTTTCAAATCCTGAAAGATTTGAGTGATGTCTTCAATATGTAAGGATAAAGAGATCAGGGGAATTGCTGGACTTCTATGTTTTTGAGGTACTGACAGATAATGAAGTTGAGTTGGGAGGTCAGTTATTAGAGTTGGCATGGGAGTTTGAAGAACATAGTTTCTGAACATTTAACAGCAAAAATTCCTGTTCACTGATTATAAAGTTTGGGAAATGGTATAACTTTATTATAAAATACTATTTCTAATGTAATAGAATGTGTATATCCGTTAGAAATATATAATCAGAATAAACAAACCTTTCAAGTAAGTTTATTTTCATATACAGCTTAGAAACTATATTTTAAAAAAACCCAAATATTTGCTACATTAGCCAATAAGTGACTATAAAGAATTTTTGACCCTAAGGGTTAAAGATGACTTTTTATTTTTATTTTTTTATTTTGATTTATGTTTATTTCTTTAATGTTTATTTTTGAGAGAGAGAGGGAGAGAGGCAGAGTGTGAATGGGGGAGGGCAGAAAGAGAGGGAGACAGAATGTGAACCAGGCTCCAGGCTCTGAGCTGTCAGCACAGAGCCTGATGTGGGGCTCGAACTCACTCACAAGCTATGAGATCATGACCTGAGCTGAAGTCAGACGCTCAAATGACTGCGCCACCCAGGCTCCGCAAAGATGACTTTTTAGATATCCACAAGAAAAAATTAAGGAGATAAATGACAAATCCCCCAAATCTTCATCTTTAATTTTTTAAATTTTATTTTTTAAAGTGTATAAGTTTGAAATGTGTAAACATCGATAATACTGAACGTTAGCTATCATAGAGACTATATATAGACTCCTCTCTACTAGCTTAAGTCACTATGCACAAATGACTTTATAACAGTGACTAATGTTTTAAGGTCATAGGACAGTATATTTTACTCTTCTCACCCATTTTTCTGAAGCAAAATTGAAAGTTTGTTTCATAAATCAATTTACTTTTGTTAGATGCATGTATTTCCCCATGGGTAGCTCATTGTCTTTTATTATTTATACTAGCTAGATGTCATTTATGTGATGTCTTAAAGTATCTTGGACATTTTAATGTGAATTGCACACTATTGTTCTAAGCATCTTTAAAAATTCACAATGCTTTCTTACAACTTTCAAAATGTCTTTCAAATGTCTGTCACATCTGCCACATTTTAATTACACCTTTTCTGTTCTATTTTTATGTAAGCTTCTTTCATCTGTTTATATAAGCATTAGAATTCTTATCCCTACTCTAAAATCTATATTTATAAATTCATGGAGTTTGTCTCTACTAGACACACTAGAGGGCTTTTGTGTTTATTAGTCTGAAAGACTGGGCTCAAGAAAGCTCATTTTTAATGCTTAGTGTGATAAATACTTGAATTGGCAAGTACGTGTCTTACTAGAAGAGTAAACTCCTTCAGGACCCATTATTCTTAGAAGCAGTGTTCTTAGAGTAATCTTAAGGAACAGTTTCTGTAAATGATTGGTGATGTATTGTATATGATACCAGTTGGAATTCATGCTGATCTGATTGGACCACATCTTTTCCTCAGTAAAATACAGGTTTTCAGAAATACTGTTTGATCTATGTTTACAATTGAGTTTGCAAGTTTTAACTTGATGTTATGGTAAATATCTTTATCACATTTTTCTCAGGTTATGATGGGATTTTAGGGAAAACGTAAGACTGTTAAATTTGCTTACATATCCAGGGGACCTTGAAGTTACTTATACATGACAGATTTATTTATTATAATCTAATACTCCGTTTTTGAGGGAAGATTTCAGGTTCTGAATCCTTGTTCTGATTTTTTCCCCACAAGATTAAAAGCTTATATAGTTACTTTAATTATTGTACAAATTCTTTTGTTCTTGGTTTTTTATCTTGCTTGGTAAAATGCAAGATGACAAAGTAGATTATAGAATGACCAACGTGGTACCATCGTTACTAACCCTGGGCCAGAAGGGCCCTGCTCTGAGCTCTTTGCTTTATGGAAACACCTTATTGTTCTCCTCTGGCTGTGCCTTCCTCATGGGGCAAGGAGTCTCATAGGACCAAACAAAATTTCTCTTCTAGAAATTTAGACACGATTCATTTTTACGTTCATTCAGTGAAAACTTTATTGAGTGTCCAGTAACCGGGAGGGTTTTTTTTTTTTTTTTTTTTTCATTTCTTAGCTCAGAGAAGATTCTCAGAGTGCTGTCATTATTTCAAAGTATTTCAATTTTACTATAATAAAAAAAAAATAAGCTGCACTTTATAACAAATGTATTTATTTTTCCAGGGGAGAAATTTTGTTGTGCCCATATAGAGTCACAGCCTCTATCCCCATTCTCTAGAGCATACTCTGAAACCCTCAACTTCCTGCCTGTTTGGCCCAAACCCACTTCTAGAGCGTATTTAAATATATTCCTCAGGTCCATCTTTCTGAGGGCAGATCTCACTGCTAGTGTTTGAATGTAGCCTGAAGGTTTCCAAGGAGTTGGCTCTGTGCAGGGCATGTATAACTGAAGCTGGAGGTATAGGCTGGGTCTTCCATCTTCCTGTGGACAGACCACAACACATGTATGCATACACTGAGCCTCTTTTAAATTTTTTCTTTTTAATTTTGTTTGAAAGACGGGGGGGCGGGGAGAGAGAGAGAGAGAGAGAGAGAGAGAGAGAGAGAATGGCAGAGGGAGAGATCTCAAGCAGGCTCCATGCTCAGTGCAGAGCCTGACATGGGGCTTGATCCCATGACCTGAGTCAAAGTCAAGAGTCCTATATTCAACTGACTGAGCCACCTAGGCACCCCATGAGCCTCTTTAAAAGAATGTGTACAGGTGATGTATGGCTGGAACATAGAGGTGTGGGCTGGATATCCATCTTTCCAAGGATAGACTACACTACAGATGTGACCCCCGAGGCTTAAGAATTCCAAGATATACATGGTTCTTTGCAAAGATGGCATTTGGTAATGTGGGATGGATGTCCACACAAATGTGGGCATGGCCTTTTTCAGTACTAGGTAGAGCTGAGAGTGATCCTGGCTCTTCCTGTACTGTTATGGCAGAGAACTTGGCAGAGAAAGTTCTAGACATCTGAATTCTATTAGGCAATTAACCTAATTGGAAGCATACTGATTAGGGAGTAGTGAATGATGATACCAGCATTAAGTAGGAAAGTCTCTTTGTCATGTTAAAAGAATAGAACTTATTTTATTGAACAGTTTTTTAACTTGGTTTATAACTTTAAATATTTCGACTTATGATATAGGGCCTTCTATTTGTAGGGTGGCCACCCCAGGCCCTACAAATGGTAGGAGTTGGTCTGGACAGTGGTTCCAAATTCTTTTTTCCAAGGGCAATATTTAAATTTTATTAAAGACCTGAATTCTTTTTACCTATAGGATGATAGATCTTACAGGCAACTTTGAGATCATTTGGTTTGTTTCTCCCCCCTAGAATAGAAAGTCACTTTGTAAAATCATGACAGATGCTTTATTCTGCCTCTGTTTTAATATGTTTAGACATCAGCATCTTAACAGTTTACAAAACAGTACTCCCAATTATTTCTTTAATGTAAATAAAAACAATATTTTTTAATATTTAATTAGTTCTTTTTTCCCTCCATTTGTTCACAAGAAATAGAGCTCAGTGCCCTTATGTCCAGCCTAAGCCAAGAATCAGTGCTGGAACCATCGTGTCTGCAATGAGACTTTCGAATAGGGATGGGAATTTACTGATTTGTCTTAGGTAGACTGTGCATGCTTTATGTATTTTTATACACACCATTCATTTTTACATTCATTCTATGAAGATTTGTTGAGTGTCTAATACCCAAGGACTTTTTTTTTCATTCCTTAGCTCAGAAAAGATTCTCAGAATGCTGTCATTATTTCAGAACATTAATTTCAGTTTTACTAGAATAAAAAAAAATATGCTGTGCTTTAAAACAAATGTTTATTTTTCTAGAGGAGAAAATTTGTATACTAAGAAATTTCTCATTCAGGCATTGCATCTCCCTTAAATTTATTTTATTAAAAACTTTGCTGACTTGGAAGAACAATGTTATGATGCTCTGTCTTTCAAAGAGTTTATGAAGGAAACAAGTTCAGTAGATTGTTAAACAGAATGTAAATGTCAAAATGTAATTGAAATAGAAACTCTGAGGAATCTAAACAAAAATATTAGAACTAATAAATAAAAAAGTATAACAAGGTTGCAAAATACAAGATTATACAAAAGTAAACTTATTTCTATATCAGAAATGAAAGTTCCAAAAATGAATGAAAAGAATAACTCCATCTACAATAGCATAAAAAGGAATAAAACACTTAAGAATAAGTTTAATAAAAGAAATGTGAGTATTGCATACTGAAAGTTATAAAATATTGTTGAAAGAGTTAAAGACCTAAATAAATGTAAATGCATCCCATGTTCATGATTTGAAAGAATAAATATTATTAAGATGACAATGTTCCCTTATTGACCTATGAATAATGCTATCCCTATCAGAATTAAGCTGCTTTCTTGCATGAACTGGCAAACTAGTTCACATATTCATAAGAAAATCCAAGGGACCTAAATAGTCAAACCAGTCATGAAAAAGAGGAACAAATTTGGAGAACTCATACTTCATGATTTCAAAACCAAAACTACAGCAATCAGGACAGTGTGATACTGACTGAAGATTACACAGATAGGGCACCTGGGTGGCTACGTCGGTTGAATGTCTGAATCTTGATTTAGGCTCAGGTCATGATCCTAGGGTCATGGGATCAAGTCCCACACTGGAGCCTGCTTAAGATTCTCTCTTTCCTTCTGCCCTTTCCCCCACTCTCTCTCCCTCTCTTTCTCTCTCTCTCTCTCAAATAATAATAATAAAAAGATATACAGATCAATGGGATATATTTGAAATTCCAGAAACATATCTTCACGTATAGTCAACTGATTTTTGACAAGGGTGCCAAGAACATTCAATGTGGTACAGATAGTCTTTTTAAAAAATGGTAGTGGGATATCTGGATATCCATGCAACAGAATAAATTTGGACTCCTACTTCACACCATGCCAAAAAATGAATTCAACATGGAACAAAGACCTAAATTTAAGAGCTGAAATTATAAAATTCTTATGGGGAATAAACTTTTGTAACAATGAATTAGGTAGGCACTGGGTTCTTACATATGACACAGAACGTAGATGACAAAAAAAAAAAAAAGGATAAATTGGACTACATCAGAATTCACATTTTTGGGTGCAAATGATATCATCGAGGAAGTAAAAACATATAGATTAGGAGAAAATTACTTGTCTGATAAAGAACATGTATCCAAGAATGTAAAGAACTCTTACAACTCAATAATAAAAAGAATCCAATCAAACATGTGCAAGGTATTTTAGACATTCCTCCATAGGATACACGCAAATTACATGTAATCACATTAAAATATGCTTAACATAATTAGTTATTAAAAATGCAAATCAAGGGCACCTGGGTGGCTCAGTCAGTTGAGCATCTGACTCTTGATTTCGGCTCAGGTCATGGTTTCATGGTTTGCGGGTTCGAGCCCCGCATTGGGCTCTGTACTGATGGTGCAGAGCCTGCTTGGAATCTGTCTCTCTCTCTTTCTCTGCCCCTCCTCCTCTCTCTCTCTCTCTGTCTCTCAAAATAAATAAACTTAAAAAAATTTAAAAATGAAATCAAATTCATAATAATATACAGCTTCACACACACTAGGATGACTAAAATAAAGAAAGACAACAAGTGTTGATGAAGATGTGGAGAAGTTGGAACTCTTATACATTGCTGCTGGGATTTTAAAATGATACGGTAACTTTGGAAAGCAGTTTGGGGGTTCCTCAAATGTTAAGGATATAGCTACTGTTTGAATAATTCTACTCCTCGGAATCTATCCAAGAGAACTGAAAATGTATATCCACACAAAAACTTGCACACAGATGCTTGCAACAGCATTATCTATTTTATTGAAATAGTAGAAACAACCTACATGCCCTTGAACTGATGGATCGGTAAACAAAATGAGGCATATCCATACAATTGAATATTATTTGGCTGATAAAAGGACTGATGCATGCTATAAAACGAATGATCTTGAAAACACAGTAAGTGAAAGAAGCAAGGCACAACAGAGTACATGTTGTAGGAGTCCATTTTTTCTGAAAAGTTTAGAATAGGCAACTCCACAGAGCCAGAAAGTGGTTGCTGGTTGCCAGGAGCTACAGTGAGAGGAGCAGAAGTTGTGACTGCTAATGGGCATGGAGTTTATTTTTTTGGTGAATGAAATGTTTTACAATTTGATAGTGGTGATGGTTTCACAACTCTGTCAATGTATTTAAAAAACCTCACTGAATTGTAACTTTGAAAGCATCAATTTGGGGCTCCTGGGTAGCTCAGTCAGTTTAGCATCTGACTCTTGATTTCAGCTCAGGTCATGATCTTACAGTTCGTGAGTTCGAGCCCCGCATAAGGCTCCATGCCGACAGTGCAGAACCTGCTTAGGATTCTCTCTCTCTTCCTATCTCTCTGCCTCTCCTCCGCTCTCACTCTCAAAATAAATAAACTTTTTTTAAAAAGAAAAAAATTAAAAAAAAAAAACTAAAAGCGTCAATTTTATGGTGTGTGAATTATAATCTCAAGCTTGATATAGATTTATATAGATTTATAAATATATGGATAGCTATCTTTATATGTAATATTTATACATCTAATATCTATATAGCTAATTATCTATATCTATACCTAGATATATCTCCTCCCAAAAAATGTAATTCAAGGAATCCTGTCTAACTCATCTACTTTGTCACACACACACACACACACAAATCACTTTTTATTTATAAAATATTGTTTTGACACAGGAATACTTCCTCTTTTACCACAGCTGAGATTTGGAAATAAAGACACCAAGTTTCAGCTATCTAAACAGTCAGGTTAAGTCTGTGAATAACTAACATAAATAAATGCTGTGCAGGATAGAGTGACATAGGTTCTCCCTTATCCTGTTGACTCTTCCTTTAACTTTAGTTCCAGTGAGTCTGCAGTTTAGGACTACAATGTAAGCATGATGTTTTCTTCTACAGGTAGATTCATGGACATCAAGAATTACAATGACAGCAATAAAAGTATATCAAGTAATATTGTAAGCAATTTAGTTGTTATTGCCATTAGCACAAAGACAACAGCATGAAGTAATAATATTATTATCTGCATGTGATAGATGAAGAAAATAGGGCCCTATTTGTTAGGACACTCTTAACCATTATAATATAGAATCCGAGCAATAGCAAACTTGATAAGTAAAAATGGGAAAAAGATTAAGTCACATAAAGAGAAAATATCTCAAATCAAGTTAACATCTAGCTCTTTAAATAAAGGACCAAATGATTATATTGAACCTGTCTACCCTGTAGACATCACATTCTATTTTTGCATTAAAGACTCAGCACATGTCAGAATTTGAAGATCCTTCAGATTTGTGAAGGGAAAAAAATATCATTTGTAGATAATGAAGCTTGGTACTAAAAGTGTAAATGGACTTGCACGAGGTCAAGTAGTAAAGTACTGGGCCATCTTAGTAATAATGGTCATGGTTAATTCCTAGTTTATAATCATATGGCTTTGATAAAATGGGCATATTTTGGCTACCTGTGTTCGGCACGGGAATAGTAATGAAAACCGGACTTCGTGTTCTAGGACATTGTCAAAATGGTAACAGGCAACAAAGAGAAATGAGAAGCTTTTCAACTCTTGTTTATGTCTTCATATATTTATTTATTTAATTTTTTTTTGTCTTCATATATTTAAAAAAGGAAAACGTCTAGTGTGACAAGGGCGTGCAAAACATGTGACACAGTAGAAAGAAAACAGCAGACAGTTGCACCTTCTTGGGTTCCTCCAGAGTGGCTGGTACAGTTGTGTCTGTTGAGGAGAGAAATCTCAAGATCCAGATTTCCAAGTCTACCATCAGCCACCTGTTCCCACATGCTACTGAGTGAGCAATGAAAAAAAAAATTGTTAACTGGGATTTTGCCACACAATCACTTTCTGGTTTATCATATGAAAACCTGTGCCATTTGTGAGATGTATGGATCTATTGAGATTAAATTCAGACTGAGTGCCAACAAGACACTGGTGCCTTTTCCTTAGGACCAGGGCTTAAATTCATTTCTCAAGGATTTATTGCTTTGTTGATGAGGAGAGGCAGAGGAGGGCAGGCTCAAAGAAAATAAAACATTTCTCACTACATCTAAAGAAGAGCAACCAAAGACAGGCCCTTAGTGTGCATTTTGTTCAGGACCACACCATGGCGGTAAGAGGCCCGTTTTATTATTTCATCTGCATAAGAATAACTAAAAAGAGGAATAGCAAGACTGAATGGAAAGTAGAATATCATCTTTAAGCACTATAGAAACTTTGTTTTCTAATGTGGCTCCTGATTATTCGACTTTGATTTATTAGATGAGTTTCTCTCTTTAAAATTGGTTAAAGATGATTGGGGTAAAGAGAAAATGTTGGCAAACTTTTTCTAGAGAATAGAAATTAGCCCAAACACCAAGTCCATAAATTATACCCTCTCCAATTTTTAAAACAATCCACCAAAGTAGGAACTTATATATACCAAAGTAGGAATTTATGAATACACACACATTTATATATATAGAATCTCTTAATTCCTTCTATATACTAATGTCATAATTGAATATTATTTGCATATATTATATTCAACAATAGCGTTGATGCTAAGGAAGAGGACTTTCAATTATAGTTATGCCATTCATAAATACTGCATATATATTTAATAAACTTCTAAATTTGCCTTTGATAGTTTGACTACTGAAATATACAAATAAGAAACTGGGCATGATATGAACAGCAGTAAAATAAGAATTGTTTCATCGTGATACTTGCAATTATTAGTCACTAGATAATTAGCAACTGAAGACAGAATGTTACTTCTTTTTCTCCTTCCCAATGACATACATAATAAGAGACTCTCGGTAACATTTGCTGAATGAGTAAAAGTATTGGACAAAGAAATTGTGTCCCAACATGATGAATGTGAGGCAGGTCATATTCAGTTCTATTTAAATACCTTCTGATATTGGCATATTAGGAATTTTTAACTCCAGTGAATAATAGCTCACCTTTATTCAATTCAGGAAAATTGATTTTCAAGCACAAGGAATGCCTAATGTAATTAGACTTTTGAACATCTTGAAAATAAATTAATACAAATTCGAGCACATCTGGGTGTAGTATTTCTGTAAAATTAGTCTAAATGGTGAATAAATGCTGATTTAGATAATTAACACAGTAAAAGTAGACTCAGGAAAAAGTCTTTTAATTTGAACCAAATGAATGTAACTTGAGCTGCTGATTTTAAATGTGTTGTTTTCTTTTTATGAAGATAGTATATCTCTAAGTGTCTATGGCAGAAGTAAAGTCTCATACTTTCCCTCACAAACATAGGATAGATGTTCTACTCATTGTGTAGAAATGACTATAGTTGAATATGAATATGAAAAAAATCAGAAATAACTTAGTAATGACTACAGACTCTTCCCACTTAACATTAGTAATACATTTTAAAAAATAAAATACATTGAATAAAAATGATGAGACCTTACTTTCCAATATTTTACATAAAAACATTATAATGCACATCATATCAACTCAAAAGCTTCAACCTGTTTTCTAAAATATAACTCAAATTATAGCTAAACAACAATGTTATAAGTAACAAGAAGTCATATTTGGTTGTAACATGCCTAAAATATCACTTGAGCACTAAACGATAAGGCTGTAAAAAAAGTTGTGCTGAATACTTTATCCTCTCTTTTAGATGTTACTCCTCCTTTCTTTAGGCTTTTCAAAACATATAAATGAGATTAAAACCACTCCAGAATATAAAAATGTTGTATTACATTTTGTGGAAATAAATATGGATTTTAAAAGGATATTTTATGCTTTGTGAAAACGAATAGAAGTTTCCCCATGTAAACAACAGTCAGTGCGTTTGAAAGTCACATATGTTCTAAGAAATTTTTGTATTAAAACCAAGAAAAATTGTTCTAGAACAATTTATTCTGACACACAGTCTGGTGAGTATTCTGATTTTGAGCTTATATTTCATTGTCCCTTGTCCATTGTAATGAGTGCTGGAAGTGAAGAAAAAACGTGATGTTGTCCTGGCCTCAAGGAAGCCACAGTTTAATAGGGGAAAACACTCATAAATAACACATTACAAAGTGATAGGAGCACTATTAAAGTGTACTGAGAGTAACCCAGGATTGGGGAAATCCTGCAAAATGAGTGTTCAATCTGGGCCTCCATGAAAGAGCAGTTCTTCACTGGTAGAGGAAGGAGGAAAAATCGTGAGTGAAAGCCCAAGGACTCTGAAAGCACATGGTTTGCTTAGGGTATGTGTGATGATAGAATGCAGTGTTTTCTTCAGGATGGCAAGACCCAAGACTAGAACGTGGCAAGAGAGGAGAAAGGAATGGTTTATCAATTTGTAGTGACAGAAAACATTAAGAATGTAACCTTCAGGCAGTGAGATGCAGGTACCTGTTAGAGTAGTGACACTCATTCATTCAACCTAGAGAATCTGAATGCTCAGTATAGCTAGGGAATAACCAATACAAACACCACACTCCAGCAGAAAAGGGGAATGTGTAATGCTCAAATCCGTGTTTTCAAAATAGAGCTCAGATGTGAAAGATTAGTTATGCGTGGGTCTTCAAGGAAACTAGTTGAAAACCCCCTGCCATGGGTGAGAATGGACGGCAAAGGGATCGGAGTAGTGGTGGAGCACCAGGAAGGGAGAAGCTGGATTTGGGAGGAGGCCCGAAGATGGAATTAATAGGGCTTGGTGACTACCGCAGGTAGAATGGTGAGGAGCAGGGAGGAACCAATGTTTAAATGGTTAAGAATGTGTTCTCATTCTTGTGTGACTGCAAAGATTGTAGTGGAAGGGAAGACGGAAAGAGAATAGGCTTTAGAGCTAAGGGGGACCCAGTATGAGGTATACTGAGTTTTACCTATATAATTTTAGAGTGGAAATATAAAGTAAGAAGTAAAGAGAAGGAGAAGAAGAGATTTGAAACTCAGGGAGGTAGGTTGGGCTTGACGTCTGAAAAAGATGAAAGATGGTCGATACAGATCGTGGCCATGGCTAAGGTCATCTGGAAGTGTGCTTAGTTCAGGTCACCTCAAAGAAAGTGATTTAATTCTAAGGATAGAAAGGGGAAATCAGGTGGAAGGAGCTGCATTACAGGAAGGTCTCAGAAAGCTTAGAACAGGGTTTTCAGGAAGGCAATGAGTCAGAGTAGCTGTCGGGGGAGACTTCTTACTTACTATATCCACATCCTCTCCACCTTATTCTCTCATAAATCTACTTCAGTGAGTGATTTTCATCATTCTTAGAAAGATCGCCAGCATCCTTCACCTTGCCAAGTCCAGTGATCAAAATGCAGTTTTCATTAATGAAACTTCTCAGTGGGATCAGTTGATTTCTTTCCCATGCCTTTTTTTTTTAATGTTTTATTTATTTTTGAGACAGAGAGACAGAGTACAAGCAGGGGATGGGCAGAGAGAGAGGGATACACAGAATCTGAGGCAGGCTCCAGGCTCTGAACTATCAGCACAGAGCCTGATGCGGGACTCAAATTTGTGAACCATGAGATCATGACCTGAGCTGAAATCCGATGCTTAACAGACTGAGCCATGCAGGGGTTCTGATTTCTTTCCCATTCTTAAGGTATTTTCTGCACTTGAATTTTGTGCTTTGCATTTTCCTGGTTTTGCAACTGTTCAACAAAACAAAACAAAAACATACAATCCCCAAAGGTGTTACTTGACCGAGTTCCCAAGCTCGTGCTTACTACAAAATCTAACTGCAGTTTTAACCTCCCCCACAGAGATAGTCTTACTAGGTAAGTCAGGAATTTTTCAGACTGCACCAGTGAGGCTGCCACAGGGATCCTCTCCACCCCCAAAGAAAGATGAGGTTATCTTTATGATAAGACACCTTGCTTTTCCCCTAGAAAGCCCTCCCTGGATCAATCCTTTTCTTTTGCTAATAACTTACTTGCCCCTACCCTTCTATAAAAACCTTCCATTTTGTACAACTCCTTGGAATGTGCAATAGCAAGTACAATAACTCTTTACTTGCTAGATGGGGTGCTGCCCGGTTTATGAATAATTTAATAAAGCCAATTAGACCTTCAAATTTACTGGGTTGAGTTTTGTTATTTAACACAACCTTTGCAATCCTTTGCTGGTTTCCCCTTCTTACTTCATCTGTTTAATCCGTTTGCTCTCCTTTCTTCTATTCAGTGGACTTAGTCCTTGGCAATCTTCTTTTCCCCATCCCAATCTACGGCTATGAATTTGAGCATCAACCATGTGCTGATGTCTCAAAAATCAATATGTGAATCCTCAACCTTTTCTGTGGGCTCCAGAATTACACCAACTTCCCATCATACATATCCACTTAGATGTTCCCTAACAATAATACAAGACAACTCATAATTTTACCTACCAAGCCTGCTGTCTGCCAATCATTTTCATGTCTATAAATGCTGCTCTTCACCTACTTGCTCATGACAAAAACCTGAGAATCGTTGTTGATTCCTCCCTTTTTCTTAAATTTGTATTCCAATGTACAGCAAACTTCTACCTTCAGAATAATACAACCAGTTTTTAGATCTCCACGTCTAATACCTTACTTAGCCTTCATAGTATCCCACCTGATCTAGGGTAACTACCTCACAACTGGTCTTCCTGTCTCCTCTCTGACCTTTCTACATAGGACTGCAGAATAGTCTCATGAGAACACAAATCAGTCAGATCAAAATGGTGGTAAAATTCTTCAAACTCTTTGCATCACACTTAGTAGAAAATAAAAGTTTTATATCATGATGTATTATTTATTGTTTCATAATAAATTACCTCAAACATAACAGCTTAAAATGACTAACATTTATTATCTCACAGTTTCTGCAGGTAAGGAATTTGGGAGAAGCTTGAATGGGTGGTTCTGCCTCAGAGTCTCTGAAGAAGTTGCAGTCATCTGAAAGTTTTACTAGGGAAAGAGCATCTGCTCCCATATGTTACTATTAGCAAAAGGCATCCAGAACATGGGAACTCTACACAGGGCTGGTTGAGTGTCCCCAATGATAATGGCAGCTACTTTCTCCAGACACATGATGTAAGAGAACAAGGGGGAAAAAACCATAAAATTTTGTATGACCTAATCTCAGAAGTCATACATCATCACTTCTGTCTGCCATATTTTATTCATAAAAACTGTGTTACTCTATCTACATACAGACTACAAGGCCTTATGATATTACTCCTACCTCTCTCACCTTATCCTCTACCATTTTCTCCCATATTTCCACCACTCTAACTACACGGCCCTTATGACACTTTATTAAGTATGTCAAATTCTTTGCAGTCTCAGATGCTTTGCACTTGCTGTTCCCTCTGCCTGGAAAACTCTACACCTAGATGTTCATGAGTTTACCCCCTTACTTAACTCAGGTCTCTGATCAAGTATTACCTCCTTAAAGAGACCTCCCTTCCCTCCCTCCCTTTCTTTTTTCTTTCTTTCTTTCTTTTTCTTTTTAGACAGAGAGAGAGAACAAGTGGGGGAGAGGGGCAGAGAGAAAGAGAGAGAGAAAGAATCTCATACAGGCTTCGTGCTCAGTGCAGAGCCTGATGCAGGGCTTGATCCTGTGGCCCTGGGATCATGACCTGAGCCTAAGTCAAGAGTCAGATGCTCAACCAACTGAGCCACCCAGGTACCCCAAAGACACCTTTTTAAATCACACCTATCTAAATATCACACCCTTCTCACCATTTTCTGTGCCATTATGTTTCTTTGAAACATTTGTGCCCACCCAGATTATGTCATAATTTACTTATCCACTTACTTTCTACCTTATTTATCTGTAAGATTTAAGAGGACAGGAATGCTCTCTCTCTGCTTCACTACAATGTATCTAGTTCCTGGAATGGCACCTGGTACACAATAGACTCTCAGTAAATATTTATTGAATGAAGGGGTGAGTGAGTGAGAAGATGAATGATCGGTTTTGTGGTTAAGAAGCAGCAAGCAGAGATATGTGTTCTGCATTTGCTTTGCTGTGTGTAACTTTGTGTGTGTGTAATGTAGCAAGAATTAAAATAAAAACATTGAATGCATTCAGAGAAGAGGGCCAAACCAGGAAGAATGTGAATGGATATATTTGGAATGGGTAGTAATAAAATATTCTATTTCTTTTAAAAGGTATTAATTTTAAACCTTAAGACTTTGTGTCTGACACTTTACAAGGTTGAAAAAAAAAATAACTTGACCTCTCGTGTTTTGTGAAGCACCACTGCTTAGTGTTAGGTGACAATATTATCCAAAAGCTGCAACATATTTTTGACGAGGTTTCAACAAATTAATTCCACACCCTGTTCTTACTATCACTATGGGATTATTTTTCTTATTCTTTTTCATTTTGTCCTATTTCTCATTTAAATCAATACATATGATATTACAAACATATACGTAATGATATTAGTCTGGTAAAGAAAACACAGACATGTAAGTCATGGATGTGCCCTCAATAATTAACAGTCTACCTAAAGACTAGGTGTAATCATGTGAAATAGGATAGTATTGGCTGTCATGATCTGTTAATAGTGGAAAAGACTTCAGTGAAACCCTATGCCCTGCCATCAAATGCCAACAGTTTTATGAGGATATTACACTTGTTTTACAAGCAAACAATGCATCACAAAATTTTTTTTTAATATATGAAGTCTATTGTCAAATTGGTTTCCATACAACATCCAGTGCTCATCCCAAAAGGTGCCCTCCTCAATACCCATCACCCACCCTCCCCTCCCTCCCACCCCCCATCAACCCTCAGTTTGTTCTCAGTTTTTAAGAGTCTCTTATGCTTTGGCTCTCTCCCACTCTAACCTCTTTTTTTTTTTCCTTCCCCTCCCCCATGGGTTTCTGTTAAGTTTCTCAGGATCCACATAAGAGTGAAACCATATGGTATCTGTCTTTCTCTGTACGGCTTATTTCACTTAGCATCACACTCTCCAGTTCCATCCACGTTGCTACAAAAGGCCATATTTCATTCTTTCTCATTGCCACGTAGTACTCCATTGTGTATATAAACCACAATTTCTTTATCCATTCATCATTTGATGGACATTTAGGCTCTTTCCATAATTTGGCTATTGTTGAGAGTGCTGCTATAAACATTGGGGTACAAGTGCCCCTATGCATCAGTACTCCTGTATCCCTTGGGTAAATTCCTGGCAGTGCTACTGCTGGGTCATAGGGTAGGTCTATTTTTAATTTTTTAGGAACCTCCACACTGTTTTCCAGAGTGGCTGCACCAATTTGCATTCCCACCAACAGTGCAAGAGGGTTCCCGTTTCTCCACATCCCCTCCAGCATCTATAGTCTCCTAATTTGTTCATTTTGGCCACTCTGACTGGCGTGAGGTGATATCTGAGGCATCACAAAATTTTTAAGTAAACGAAGTGAACTCAACTAGTCCATGTACAGGATCACCGCCTAGCAAATAGAAAATTTTTAGAAAACACTAGGTATCATCCTTCTTGATGTCAAGTGTTATACAACTGAGAAGTTACAGATACTATATACTATGTTATGAAGGCTATGAGTTTGAGAATATATTAGGATGCCCTTTCTACAATTTGATTCCCATTTTAAGGTGGGTTGGTGGGTGGGTAGGAGGGAACAGATGGAGCCCAGAATGCTGACCGTGACTCGTCCAAGGTCATTGAGCTAGGGTGTGGCCTTGTGTTATGACTGAAGGGTAGTACTGACTGAATATGCAATACACGAATTGAATGGTAGGAGTTCACAAAGAGAAATCCCCATGAGTTACTCTGTACTCCGTCCGGGCAGAGGACCTGTGAGCTGAGACAGTGAAAGCAGCCAGGGAAAGAGGGGCAGGTAGATATCAGTAATTTCACAGTTTTGGTAAAGAAAACACAGACATGTAAGTCATGGATGTGCCCTCAATAATTAACAGTCTACCTAAAGACTAGGTTCGGGGTACTAAAATGAATTGGTAGTCATTAAAATAGTTGTGGTACAGTTAATCTTGTTGAAAACAAGTAGTTGGGTTATATTTAAATCAAGTTTAGCAGTTTCTATTTCTGTTTGAATTATCAAAATGATTACTTTGTATGTACTTAATACTATTTGCAAAATTTTACTACGATTTACCATTAGTGAATCTGAAACAGTTATTCATGTCTTCAATAAAAGAAAAATATCATTCAATGATTAGGAACAACTTTCCATCCCTTAAAGGCTTTGGAATTAGACCATTATCCACTATCCCTGCTGACTTTGAGTCTGAGAGATCCACTTTTTACAACATCTCTTATTGGTAGATCATTGTTCACACATAAGGCTCCTTTCTTATTATTTAAGCTGTTTTGTAAGAAACAGATGTCATTTTTCTATGGTGGGAAACACAGATTTAGGACATAGGTTCTTCTTCTACTTTGTTAGTCTTTGGGCTAAATTCAGGGGCTTTGAAAATGAATAAAATAAATCTGCTTAGACATTAAAATATAGAAGGAGACAGATATGAAACATTATACTATCAAAAAACATCATAATTATTGCGAGTGAAGTGTACACAAAATGCTAATTCCCATAATGTCATCATTTGATAGATTTACTTTCCTTTTTTTAGAAAAGGAATTGAGGCTAATTTGCTTAAGATTATGTAGCTAGCAAGTGACAAAGCTGCTTTTAACACCCAGAGTTAACTCCAAAGACCACAAACAGAACTTAGAGAAATTTTGTATTAGTAGAGATTGTTGGCTTAATAATTGATTATTAATACAGAATATTAAATGATTTTAAAATAAAGTATTTATTACTTATTTCTGAAATGGTTTTGAGGTAGCTGATAATAAAGCATGAGTGAAATAAGGCTAAAAATGCTATCACAGCATTGAATAAACAAAAAGTTGTAAAGAGAGTGAAAAGAAAAAAAAATTACACAAGAAATCCTTATCATAGGCAAGTTAGAACAAGGCAAATTTGCCTTAAAGACACTCAGCATGAGCTTCTTGGGAAGCAGGTAAGGCAAGACATAAACCTTCATGCCTCCCTCCCCAGAAGATATTTTATACAAGAATAAATTGCTAAATGATATTTTCAAGCAAAGTCTGGCTTGGTTTTTTTAAAAATCATTTTTGATTAAATAGCAATTCTCTCTACTGAGAATTGCTCTTCTCCATTTTTTAAATCCTTTTTTACCCCCTTGTTTTCCTTCTTGTATTTATAATATATGTTATATTAGCTCTTTGAACTCCTGCTTATTTATTTGAAAAGGGAGATCATTGTTACCCCACAGAGTTATGCTGCTAAAAATAAAATTCATATGTCAAAGTAACATTGGTATTTCTTCACCCATTCTTTGAGACTGACATTTGAAAGTCTGTATGTTTCTGATCAATATCAGTGAAGTAAAATTTGTGCTAAATCATTTGTCAGATACTTTTATTATTATGTTAAGTTTATGTTTCACAAGCAGCAGTTGTTATTTATGGTATAATTAGCCATTCATTTTAGACTTAGATTTTTAGAATTTGAAAAGCTGGAATAATACTATATTATGGAATACTGATGTCTGAAATTTTACATGGGGGATTCTAAAAGGAAGATGAAAATTATTCTATATTGCACTCTTTCATTCTATTAACATTAATTAGTAAAAGTTTGGTTCTTATTCAAATATGAACATCAGAAAACATTTTTACTTAGAAATTAAAGGGTATAATTTGAAGGTGGAACACATAGGATAGCCTTTGCTTAGTTATTTTATGTAAATCTAAGTTGTTCATGCTCCATTTATAATAAGGACTTCTAATCATTAGGCACTTGAGCATTATTTGTATTATAAAGTCTATTCGGAAAATGTCCATAAATAAAAGAATTTTTTATAACCTCTTATTGACTTTTCGGTTTTAGACAAGCATAAATTTCAAAATAACTCAATACTGGCATCATTCCCTGTTGTTATATTTAAAGGTCATTTATATTTTATTGACAATAACTTGTTTTCTTCCCAGACTAATTCCATGTTCTTTGCTTCAATATATTTTACCTTGCATATAAATGTTCTTTTCTCTTATATCGCACTGAAAATTATTTCCAAAGTCTATTTGGTAATTAAATGTATCTTGATTTTTTAAAATTTCCTTAGAACTTCAGGCTATTTGAATTTTAGAATTATAAGTCCTTGGAAGACCATGTATTTCACTTCATGAAAAAAATTTAAGCACACACACACACACACACACACACAAGAAAGGAAAAGAAAAGAAAAGAAAAGAAAAGAAAAGAAAAGAAAAGAAAAAATTAAGCATAAACAGCTCTATGTAATTTGCTTGACTAAGAACATATTTATTATTATTTAGTATATAGTTCTAACACGATTGGTTATTCTTGGTGAAGTAAGTCAGCGTGTGCGCACACACAACACACACGCAGACACAAGATCAATGTTATCACTAAGATCACTTATCTAGGGACTATCCTTTATTCTTCTTTCCCTCCCCCTTCACTTTCTATCTATAGTTAGGAGAGGATGTCTTACCTTCAGGATTTATCCGAAGTTTGGCCATTAGTGACTCTTCAACCTCAGTCACTGTTTCCCTCATTATTTCCTGATTTTTACTCATTTCCTTCTATATTAATCCTCCACACATGAGGTAGACTATAATTCAGTAGTAGTTATTGAGTTAATGAAAGAATAAAGTCATTACTCACATCGATTAGCTTTGATAGAATAACTGACATTCTTAAAGTCCCTGAATCATGCAAAGTATGTTCTTTTTCAAATGACTGGGAGATTAGTAATTTATTTTACAAAGATTGCTTAAAATATGCAAATGCCCAATTTTAAATTTGGTTTTAAGGAAAAGTTAATTTATATTAAATAACTGATTTTCCATGAAACAAAGTAATTGTGATTTCTCTTATTGTGTAATTATATGTCATTTATATTTAAAAATATGAATCTCTATAATGTGCTAGTTATAAAAATAAATATAACCATGATAACTTGTGTAAAGCATTAATATACAGACACAGCCAAACACATCAATTTTAAGGCTTTTGATATTTCTAAATTCTTAAGCCAACTGTATTCTGAAGGTCGAAAAAATGCTAAGTAGAAGTGAATGGGAGACCACTATTAAATACTCAACACACCCAGTTTAGGAAGTGTGAATTAGGACTGCTGAAAAAAATCACATGTATTAAGAAAGTGACTTGAATATGGAGGTATAAATTCAGATATTCAAATAGAATCCTCTTGACTGAAATTTTATTCATATTTTCAGAATGAGTTTAATCTTACTCATATTTTCAGAATGAGTTTAATCGAACTTTAAATGATTTGACACTGTTTATGCCTGGGGCTATAGAATATACTAAACTACAAACATAGGTCAGATATTAAAATAATTTTAAAAATTATCAGCAAAATGAAAAGCCATTCTTGATATGTAGAAATTATATAGTATGATTTGTGAGTCCAGCCAGTCACCTTCCCTATTTCTTTGTGATGCTTTCTTAACCTAGAGATCAGTTCCTGGCTCCCTCTTCAGTGACATTTTACCATATCGCTCTAGTGCACTTGGTCCTTTTAAAGCTAATATATAATAACGAGAATAATAATAAAAACAACAATGCTTTTGCCAGACACTTTTCTAAACACCTTGCTTATTAATTTAGTTAATCCTCATAATACACCAAGAGTTCTTTCCTAATTTCCAGGTGTGAAACTGAGGCAGGCATTTGCAGCATGTCATATTCTAAAGCCAGAATTGTGTTTTTTGTCTTTGTTTTTTTTTTTTTTTTTTTTTTTCCTTAGAGCCAGAGCTTTAACCACTGTCTGGAACTAATTTTGTAGCAATTATTTCTAGTCCATTAAACCTTGCATTATTGTTTGCACCTCCAGGTCTCAATATCAATCTCCTTCTCTTTTTCACCCTTCTTCCCTCTCCCTCTCTTCCTTCTTCTGCCTTTCCCTCTCCCTCTCCCTAGGTCACAGTCCTCAGTTCATGTCACAGTATTATATAGTTTTTTATGAAGCAGTTTTTAGTCTGAATTGTTTTTAGTGTTTCTTCGGTTTTATTGCTTTAGTTTTCATCTTCTCAGAGCTCCAGGTATAGCTCCCTTGGAGATGAAGACATTACCTATCTTCTACATCTTTCATTTTCTGTCAAAACTTTTCAACTTTCTGATTTTATAGTAGTGTTTAATTCTTTCCTTTGCTTCTATTTCTCTTCTTTTATCTATTTAGTCTTGTGTTATTTCTAGTTTATTCTTCATTTATGATATAAACTATTTCCACTTTATTCCTGAGCTCTGAAGTTTTTACATGCTCCTCTAATTTATTGATTCTTATATAACCCATTTCTATTTCTGATACATTTTCCTCTTTTATTACTTTTCTAATTACATGCTTTCTTCCACTCATTTTAATATTCTGTTTTTCTGCTTTGTTATCATATATTTCTCTCCTGCTTTCATTTTCTGTCAATATATTATTTAGTTCATTTTCGTTTTTTGTTTCTTATTTAGTATGCTTGTATGAGGTTCAACACTATCCGTTTCTCTTTCTATTGTTTAAATGATTAAGTTTTGCCTGTGCTTTTAAGAGGTTTCTGTTGGAATAGACTGTTCAGCTTGGGTAGTGTCCTTGGTTTATGCTCCATTAGGATCTTGCTTGAGGCAGTTTTTCGCCTCTCAGGAAGGGACTTACCCTTAAAGAAGGACATTTTTGTTGTTTCTCTTTTGATTTCTGAGGTCCTGGAGTGCTTATGCTGCCATAGTACCTTCAGCTTTTTCCTCAGACATTGTATGGTCTCCATTGTTTATTTCAGAATCATTCATGATTTGAAGCTTGTATAGTCTTGTCCAGTTTTATGGTTTTTTTTTCCTTTCTTTCTTTTGTTCAGATCATTGAGAATTCTATGTTAGAGGTCATCTATTCTTTTGAGAAGTACTTGATCGAAATTCCTATGTTCTAGGACTCTTGGAACCATCTGAATTTTCCTTTTTCCACAATCTACCCCACACAGGACCCAGCAGAATTCCTGCTATGTTCAGTGTTTTCAGAAACCCACTTTTTAAATAGGGTTTTTGTAGATCGCCTGGATTGTGGGGATATTTTAAGAGTTTAGGGGTTTTTTTACTTTCTCTTTTTTTACTAGGCATTCTGACTTGTTTCTATAGGAGAATTAGGTGAGGTTACTCATCTAAGCCATTGGGGGGAAATGCAAGTAATAGAAACACTTCTGCTCTGTTTGTGGGAATGTGCCTAGTATATTTTATAGAACAAAATACTGGAGTTTAGTCAGATTAAGTATGTGAATACTTTATGAAGCAAAATTCCGCTCATATGCATATTCCAAAGAAATTCTCACACACCTTTTTCACTCCAAGATGGATCCAGTATAGGTTAAAAAAGATCTCACTGATTTATAGCTAACTTTTAACCCAACAACAGAGAATATACACCCTTTCCATGTAATGCTTATAAGTCCTGACCCAAAATTTACCCACTACGAAATGCTTCATTGAATTCTAAAATACAGAAATAATACAGGGGCTTCTGGGTGGCCTGAGCATTTGACTCTTGATTTTGGTTCAGGTCAGGATCCCAGGGTCATGGGATCAAGCCCTATGTTGGGCTCCATGCTGAGTGTGGAGTCTACTTAAGATTCTCTCTTTCTTGCTCTGTCCCTCTCCCTCTGCCCATCTCCCCTGCTTGTGTGCTCTCTCCCTGTCTAAAATAAAAAAATATAAAATAAAGTAAAATAAAATAAAATAAAAATACAAACAATGCAAATAAAAAGAGAAATTAATATCAAAGTTAAAGGCTGGAAAAAGTAAATGAATTAAATATGCAAATGAATCAGTTTTAAAAAACTCAAAAAAACAAGAAAAAACACAATTAAAATTATATGCCCAAATAAAATGAAAAAGTGAAGCAAAAGCAGAACTAAAAGTTCCCTTCAAAATATCTTGTTACCTAAAATCTGTAAAAAATAACTCAGTAACATCAAGGAGGATGCAAGTGAGAGGAAGGAATCCTTTGTGAAGTGGAACATTGAATATTGATTAAATTTCCATAATACCCTAAGCAATCTACAGATTCAGTGCAATCCCTATTTAATTCCTATGGCATTTGTTTCTCAGAAATATGAAAAAAATTCTAAAATGTATATGTAATCTTAAAAGACTCCAAATAGCCAAAATAATTTTGAAGGAGAAGAACAAATTTGGAAGATTTGCAATCCTGTTTTCAAAATATAATACATTGTATATATACGCCACATCTTCTTTATCCATTTATCAGTTGATGGTCATTTGGGCTGTTTCTGTAGTTTGACTGTTGTAGATAACTCTGCTATAAACCTTGGGGTGCAAGTATCCTTTTGAATTAGTATTTTTGTATTCTTTGGGTAAATACCTAGTAGTGCAATTGCTAGATTGTAGGATAGTTCTATTTTCAAATTTTGAGGAACCTCCATACTGTTTTCCGTAGTGACTGCACCAGTTTGCATACCCACCAACAGTGCAAGAAGGAAAAAGTGAGAGAGAGAAACAGAAACTGAAACTAAGACTCTTTGCTATAGAGAACAAACTGATGGTTACCAGTGGAGAGGCTTGGGTTATATAGGTGATGGGTATTAAGGAGTGCCTTGTTATGAGCACCAGGTGTTGTATGAAAGTGTTGAATCACTGTATTCTACACTGAAACTAATATTACACTATATGTTAACTAACTGGAATTTAAATAAAAACTTAAAAAAAAAACAAAAAACAAAAGCAACAACAACAAAAATATAATAACAAAGCAACAGTAATCCAGACAGTGTGATACTGGCATAAAGACAGAAATACAGAGCAGTGGAACAAAATACAGAGCCCAGAAATAAGCCCTTGTGTATATGGTCAGATGTTATTCAACAAGGGTCCAAAAACATACAATGGGGAAAGGACAGTCTCTTCAACAAATCGTGTTGTAAAACTGGATATCTACATGCAAAAGAATGAAGTTGGAGTCTTGTCTTACATCATACATAAACCTAACTCAAAATGGATTAAAGACCTAAAAGTAAGATCTAAAACTATAAAACTCCAAAGAAAACTTAGAGGGAAAGCTTCAAGATTTGGATTTGTCAATGATTTCTTGGATATGACATCAAAAGCATAGGCAACAAAAGTAAAAAATAAAAGGGAACTACATCAAACTAAAAGAAAACTTCTGTGCATCAAAAGAAACAATCAACAGAGTAAAAAGGTAACCTATGGGATGGGAGAAAATATTTGCAAATCGTATATATGTAAGGGGTTAATGTGCAGAATGTATAATGAAATTCTACAACTCAACAACAATAAAACACAGAACCCAATTAAAAATGGGCAAAAACCTGAACAGATAATACTACAGAGAAGATAAACAAATGGTCAACAGCATATGAAATGATACTCAAGATCACTAAACATAAGAGAAAATAAAAATCACAATGAGATATCACCTCATGCCTGTTAGGATGACCACTATCAAAAGAATGGAAAATACCAAGTGTTGGCAAGGATGCAGATAAATTGGAACTCATGTGCACTCTTTTTGGGAATATAAAATGGTGCAGTCATTATAGAAAACAGTATGGAGGTTCCTGAAAAAATTAAAACGGAATTACCATATGATTCAAAACAATTGTATATGCCCAAACAATTATGTATGTCCAAAACAATTGTATATGTCCAAAAAATTGTATATGTCCAAAACAATTCAAAGCAAGATCTCAAAGACACTTCCACACCCATGTTTATAGAAGTATTATTACAATAGCCAAGAGGTAGAAATAACTCAGATATCCATTGATACAGAAAATGTGGTATGTATCTACAGTGGAATGTTATGTAGACTTTAAAGAGGAGGAAATCTTGACACATGCTACCACATGGATAAACCTTGAGAACATTATGTTAAATGAAATACTCCAGTCATAAAAAAAGCAAAAACTGTGTTATTCTACTCATATGAAGTACCTAAAGTGGTCAAGCGTAGAAAAGATAGTGAAAAGATGGTTGCCAAGGCCTGTGGGAGGGGGATGGAAAATGAGTGTTTCATGGTTCTAGAATTTTAGTTTTGCAAGCTGAAAACATTTTAGAGATGTACAGCCAACAACAGAATAGACTTACCACTATTGAACTGTACACTTGAAATTATTAAAATAGGAAGTACGGTTATGTGGTTTTTTTTATTACAAAAAGTATAATTTCTTACTTTAGCTTCCATCTGACTAAAACCAGTTGGGTACAAGGTGAATACACCAATGCCCACAGGTTAACTCTGTTGTAATCTTCTCATAATTTTAGTACTATGGAGAGAGCCACTAAAAATAAGTCAATGAATGCTAAAGCAAATTCTTGAATGAATTTGGGCATTGGAATGAATATGGGCATTAATAGATAAATGGTGAAAGGAGAACAGAAGATACTAAAATCTATATAATTTAACATTTTCAACAAAAAATAATCCTGCCCTAGTATATTAAATATGTTTTCCCAATAATATGGAAGGCAAATTTAAAGAGAGGTCATACAAACAAATAAAAAAAATTATTCAACTCCTCTACACAAAACTGTTTAGTGATTGTTAGATGACCATGGATACCATTAAATCTTTATGGATACCTACATTGTCTGAATGTTACACAATGAACATGCATTAATTATAAAATAAACAAAGAATTATTTTAAAGTAAAATTTAAAAAGGAAAGGTGTTGTATACATTGCTTTTCCTGGCTTTAAAATCAGGCATATTTGGTTTATACCTTTCCATGACTATCCAGTTGACAAATGCAATGACTGAGCTGTTAGTCATGTAGAGGTGTCAGGAAAGACAAGATAACTCCCTGAAAGTATCAGAAGGGCAAAAGACATATCAACATTTTTAAAAGGAAAGTGTAGAAATGAACAGAAAAAGCAGTGGAAATGGTATTTTTTTCAACTCCATTTCTTGATGGAAAATTTATTGGAATTAATAATCGATCAAATTGCAAATGTTTAAAAATGCCTAGGGTAGTAGTAGTTTTGTAGAGAACAAATAATGTCAGACAAATTCAATTTATTTTGTGATGGAGTGAGTGATAAGGGAGAAACTGTACATTTAATAGATTGGGAATTGAGTCTTTGTGTCCCACATTACAATTGCCTCAAACTAGGTATGGTATTAGGTAGGTGCATGTACCCGAAGGGCAGTGATCAAAACTTCATTGTCAGGATCAGAAGATATAATGAATATTATTTCTTTGCAGTTGTCAGAGTTCTGTATGTAATAATTGTATAAGGGATTAAAAGCCTGAATAGAGAATGCTTTTTGGTTGAAAACGACAGGCACTTAAAATGACTTGCTGGAGTGGAATAGTGAGAATCTGATGTCCTCATTCTACATAGAAATTATAGACGTATTACATATAACTTTTTTTCAAACAGTACAGTTTATTCTAAGATAATTGTCTTCAGGGAAATTATAGTATATACCTGAAAAAAGTGATTGTAAATGACTGTGCAAACCATGCAGTATAGCATTCATTCAGCCACTATGTGGGTAAGCAATGAGATCTTACTTCAGAAAGATTTTTTAATAATTCCACATGAGCCAAATAAACGATATGCTAAAAGATTATCTTTGGGAATACTACAGGGATTTTATGTAATGTATGTGAAATCATTTTGGGAAAGATACTAATTACAAACAACAACAAAGAACAAAGCTCTTACATGCAATGCAGTATTGCTTTTACCTCCAGAAGTAGTCAGATCTTTAAAAAATGTTTCAAAGCAATATAAATTAATAGGAATTGAGAATTTCCATACTTAACAAATATCACCACCTTTCCTTTACTCCAAAATTACAGAAACAAAATTTTCTTGTTCCATCTGACAAAACTTTAAAAAGCTGTCTTAATATCTTTATTTTATTTATCCTTTACCCCCACACATAAATATGCATACACATATATATTCACTTTCTAATTGCTCATTTTTCCCATCAAAATATAGATTCCATAAAGGCAGGGACATTTTCTTATTTTCTGCTTTCTGTTTTATCTGTGGTACCCACAATAGAGGTTTAAGAGTCTTTGTGGAATAAATTAATTTTAAAAAGAAAGAATAGATAAGTAATGTACATTTGCTCAAAAACATCCATTTTGGGAATATTCTCATAAGGCAAAATTAGTAATTCCTCTTAAACATATGGACAGATAATTTCATGTTGATGAATATGAATGATAGCATTTACAGATTTAATCCTTTAGAAGACTTTGCTATGACCCCCTTTATAATTGCCTTGAAGTTTTGTTAGAATATAAAATAATATGCTATTTATCATTACTATCCTATTATAGAGAATAGGAATAATTCTTAGTAAAAATAAAACATATAGCCTTAAAATATATTTTATTCTATTTATTGTCCTTAGGAAAGTTATGTTTGCTTAGATATTTTAAATAATTAAATGGCATATTCTTCCTCCCTTCCTTCTTCTTTGGTTGTAGATGTTAAAAATTAAGTTCATCGTTTGTTTCATGGCAGGCAGTCACATCTTCAATGATAACTTTTTAGTTAGATTTGACAGAGGTCATCTTAATATATGGTAGCATTCACGTAGCTGTTAACAAGGTGGTGTTTAGTCCTATCAAGATTCTTCAAAATCTTTTTTAAGAAGGCAAGTAATAAGAACAATCAGCATTATTTATGACTTCTCATTTCACTTACTATTTTTTTCTTGTGAATTTTTTTTCAGAAATTGAAAAATTTCAAGGTTCTGATGGAAAAAAAGAAGATGAAGAAAAGAAATATCTTGATGTCATCAGCAACAAAAACATAAAGCTCTCAGAAAGGGTATTGATTCCTGTCAAGCAATATCCAAAGGTACTACAGTATATGCTTTGTTCCCATAGAATTAAGTAAAAATGATAAAAATAAGACTTGATGTTTCATTCATTGCCTTTCATGAAATCAATATTTAAAACTTCATTATATTAGTATACACAAATATATGATACTGATATAGAAGAAAGAGAAGTCTTTGAAAGTACACTGATGAAAACAGTTTTCAACTAAAGACTGTAGCACTTTTATTCTATGAATATGTAAAACATAATTAGATATTTTAATCATTCATTTAACATGTAAATGGTTCAACAATTTGTCCAAATATGCACGCTCACTTGATTATGTTTTGGTTCATGTTACAGTGCATATTCCTATTGTAATAAAGAGTAGAATTAATGAAACTAAATATACAGCATTAGCCAATCCACAGGAAATTATTATATGCAGGAAAGCAATCTAGTCTTTATTAGACACTTAGATTATAACCTACAGTCTATAAGACTACAGTCTTCTGTAGTCAGGGTTCATTTATAAAAATAATTATGATACTGCTCTCTTGAGAGTAATTTTTCACTAGACATTTTCATATCATATGACATTTGTATCACCAGAATCATGATTATAAGATAGAGCATTCAGTGGCATGGTTTCATCACTTATATTCATAAATTCTAGTGGGTAAAAGGAGTTTCTTTTCTTTTCTTTTCTTTTCTTTTCTTTTCTTTTCTTTTCTTTTCTCTTTTTTAATAAATTACGTATCAAACAATGGAAACTCAGATTAGGTGGTAATTTACTTTCTGAAGAGTGAATTGTAAACAATGACCGTGTAATTATCCTAATAGTAAAGATTACAGAAATAAGTGCTCTAGTTTACCAATTGTCTTCTAATATGATAAATTTTAATAAGTATAATTAAGTAGAATACTGTGTTTATAATTATTTCGAACAGGAATAAACTGTTGTAGTCCACCAAACCACAAAATTTAACTTTCAGGTGAGGTTTTTGGGCATACCAGTTTTTGGTTTTTGTGTTTTGTTTTTATTTTTGTTTTAGCTAGACTTACTCTATTACAGGAAAGGTGCGTTCAATAGATATATATTTTACACTTAAGTTTTATTAGATTTATTTCATAATCATGTTTTTATGAATATTAAATTGGGTTGCAAAATGTACATGAATATGTTTACTTAGTAATGAAATATGATAGAAATATGGGTATTAAGAATGTGTCTTTTTTAAAGGAATTTGATTAATTAACCTATTTTGAAGTACAAGATCAGTTCTTTATATCATACATTTAACTATTATATAACTTGATCCTGTTTCTCAGAATAACACTTGTCTGTTCGCTGGATATGGGAAAGCCAGTGACAGATTCAGTATCTCCTTCTCAATAAAACGTAGCTGTATATCTCTGACCAAATCAGGTTGGGAAGGTGTGAAAGGCTTTTCAAATTGTGGTGGTTCTTCAAATGGCAGTATGAGTGATTTTTTTTTTAGTTTTTATTTATTTATTTTGAGATACAGAGTGTGTGCGTGCATGTGTGAGCCAGTGGGGGAGGGTCAGAGAGAGAGGGAGAGGAAGAGAATCCCATGCAGGCTTCCTGCTGACAGTACTGAACCCGGTGTGGGGCTCCATCCCATGAACTGTGAGATCATGAACTGAGCCGAAATCAAGAGTCAGACCCTTAACCAACTGAACCATCCAGGAACCCCAGTATGAGTGATTTTATAGTGAATATTGCGATAGTCTATATTTGATGCATAATGGTAAATATTGAAACAAGAATACTGTATAGTGTCTAATTTTTGTGTGTGATTTAATTTCATGATTTATAGGAAGATAATCAAATAACAAAACTGCTTATTTGTATTGAAACAGACCATATCTCACCAGCAAATTCATGCATCTCCTAGAATTTTTAGAATCACAAAATGTTTAAGCCGGAACTAATCTTCAGAATCACAGACTATACAAAACTTTCATCTTGCAGATGAGGTAATTGGGAAATTATGAATCAAAGACATATCTTTGTTGCAGATGGAGATACCTAGAGGTTGCTGTTATTTTAGTTTCTTCACTTTTTGTGAGTCATTGCATTTTTAACTTGACTGATAGGCTCACATTTTTTGCTGTTGTTTTGTTTATTTAGTTTTGAGAGAGAGAGAGCATGAGCAGGGGAGGGGCAGAGAGAGAGAGAGGGGGAAAGAGGATCCAAAGCAGGCTCTGTGCTGACAGCAGAGAGCCCATGTAGGACTTGAACTCACAAACCTTAAGATCATGACCTGAACCAGTGGGACGCTCAACCACCTGAGCCACCACCTGAGCCCCTGCTCACATTTTTGTGTTACTTGTTCATGTGAAAGGAATGGAAGAATGTGAAGAATGAGAGCTCCTAAAGTTAGTAGTTTTATGGAATACTATCAAATAACAACTTATGCCTTAGAAAACTTAGCATTTTTAATTGATGAATAGAATGCTAAACCACTTTAAATTATTTTTAAAGGGACGTGCATTTCATACACCCTGTTATCACAATGAGAGAACTCTTAAGAGCCCTTTTACAGAAAAAGGTACTGAGAAACAGAACAGAATCATCTATCAAGTTGACCTACATTTGCTGTTGTTTGCTTTTATACTATAATAGATTAAAACCAACTTTTTGAAAACTGTGTTTGTTTCAAAAGTGGTTATTCTCTCCTGCTGAGTGATTATTGCCTACCCCTCACAAAAATATCAGTGGGGTTAAGATTACAGTCACTAGACTTGAGCCATATTTGATGTACATTTGGGGCTGTAAAATGTGTGGTGTGTGTGGTGTATAGTATGAACTGTTGACCAGAACACAGTCATATTTATGGGTTTAAAGTTTAATCTTTTATAACAAAAAGTGATTTATCCCTGGGGGGGTACATTGGAGAACGACCTACTTTTCATGACTTCTCTCAGGGCCATCTCTCCACTTGATGCCTGCTGTCTGTTTGAACTGGTAATTAGTGTATTGATGACACAGCCCTCTCCAACAAAGGGCATTAAATAACTATGGGAATTCTTGAGGAAATGGCCTTATCCTGACTTTAAGACATGACCTTTTTTGGATAGATTTTATTTCAATTAGTCTCCAGTTTCAAGTTGCTGACTTATTTGAGTAATACAAGGGATTGAAAGAAGTTTAAGATTTTGAATTATAGAAAATATAAGAATGCTGTTCAAACACATTAAGAATGATTTATCTAGCTCTAGTGCTTTATGTTTAATCACTTAATTTGCGAAAATATGTCACATTACCAAATTATTACAATGAACAGCTTTTCTTATTTGTTTTCAATATTTTTGTTTGTAACAAGATTAGCAAAGAGATAGTCTTTGCACATTGATTGTTTGCATTTACAGATGTTTCAGAATCAGTGCAATTATTTCTTGATAGTCAAGTCTTCAAGGAGGTAATATGTGGCAGTGTGTTTCTCTGTCATCTTAAGCAATTCATGCAGAAGGCCTGGAGAGATTCATGCAGAAAACTCACCGTCCTTAACATGAACTCTTTCTCCTTAAATCCACACACACTGTATTTCATAGTCCAATACGCATTTATTTTTTAAAATTTTAACATCTCCAACAGGTACGCATATTATAATCAGAATCGTTTTACAGTCTCTATCAGGAAAGCAGTGGTCATAACTCATTACTGTTGTCTGTGAACATTGCACACGTGAACTTGTCTGTGCCTTCTCATATCCAGTTGTTTATTGTGTTGAAAAAATGTGGATTGAGTTTTGGTTGCTGTTTAAAATGTCTTCAAAGATTGCAATATGATTTAGTATTGACTTGCCAAGCTATTACATGTACAAGAAAAGAATAGAACCATAGCTTGCGCTATAAACTTTATATTAATGAAGGCAGTATTCATCCTTGGAAGAATGAGAAAAATGCCATGATTTCTTGGTTCTCAATAAGCAAGTTTCTTACAGGACCTAAGGAACAAAGATACATATAAGTGGCTAAGTCTGTATTCTGCTTTGTTACTGCTAGACATGCAAAAGGACCGTCTATCACAAGCGTAGACAAATTGAGAGCACATGAGAGGATGGGAAGGTGGCCTCCACTTGTGGGGGATCTACTCCTTGCTTTTGCAACTACACCTGTTTGGCCACCTGGGCAATCCAACCTCTCAACGCCTTTTAAAAATATCTTTTGATGTTGCCTTCAGAATCCTCTGAAATGCATCAGACCTTTCCTTCAATTAAATTTGCCTCAAGGCCCACTTTTTAGTTCTCAACTTGAGCTACTGCCAGCTTTTTAAAGCTGTAGATCACCAGGAGTGTAAATCGGCCCCAAATTTGGCCCCTTTTAAGATCAAACATGGCCACGTTCCCCAGTACTGCTTTTCAGATCAATTCCTTATGTAGATTAATGCAGAAAATTAAAGTTCCAAACTATGTTCAGAAGCACCACACCTGCCCTCTAGTTCCTCTTACTCTGCTCAGTCCCAGAGAGAGGGACTGCTTTTGTACCTGTCTGGAACCAGTCTCTGAAGCCTGGTGTGTCTTCTCACAGAACTTGTTTCTTTCTTTATTTTTTTATTTTTTTATTTTTTTTATTTTTGGGACAGAGAGAGACAGAGCATGAACGGGGGAGGGGCAGAGAGAGAGGGAGACACAGAATCGGAAACAGGCTCCAGGCTCCGAGCCATCAGCCCAGAGCCCGACGCGGGGCTCGAACTCACGGACCGCGAGATCGTGACCTGGCTGAAGTCGGACGCTTAACTGACTGCGCCACCCAGGCGCCCCTTGTTTCTTTCTTTATACCCCAAACTACAAAAACCCAAATCCAAATTCTTGATGAGTGTTATTTTTTCTAACTTTATAAGTAATCATCAGATCATTTAAGAATAAGTAGTAGAGACCCAGGGTTACTAACTGTGGAAGCTAGGACCGTATTTCAAAGCCAGTATCACCACCTACGATCTTGGAAACACCTCTCTATTTTTCTAAGCAATGTGGTTTTCTAAAAGCCATTCAGAAGCTTACATCCTAAACCTGTTTTATCTTTACCAGACAGAGACTACTGCATAGTGTTGCTTTTTGCTTTTCTAAAGGAAAGGGAAGAGAGGATTGATCGAGCTTTGTGATTTCAATTTCACTCGTATCAGTTTCCTAGTCTCTCACCTGTGAATGTAAATCTCAATTGGAAAATAACATGATGCTCAGATTCACATTTTCTATAAGAAAAAAAAAAATTCCAAAATGCTATGGACTGCATTCTCTCTAGTAGAATGGCCTGTGAAATAACTCTGTTTTCTAACAAAATTTAGAAATTTGCAGTGATGTTATGTCTTGTCCTTGTCTTTTCCAATGACCTTTTAACTGATGCCTATCCTGTGTATGTATGTATGTGTTTTTTAAAGTTTATGTATTTTTGGGCGCCTGGATAGTTCAGTCGGTTAAGCTCAGCCTGACTTCGGCTCAGGTCTGTGAGTTCATGCCCTCCATCGGGCTCTGTGATGACAGCTCAGAGCCTGGAGCCTGCTTCGGATTCTGTGTCTCCCTCTCTCACTTCTCCTCCCCCTCTCACACTCTGTCTCTGTCTCTGTCTCTCTCTCAAAAATAAATAAACATTGAAAAAACCCCGAAATTTATTTATTTTGAGAGAGAGCAAGTGGGGGAGGGGCAGAGAGAGAGGGAGAGAGAGAATCCCAGGCAGGCTCTGCACTGTCATCATGGAGCCTGATGTGGGTTTTGAACTCATGGACCATGAGATCATGACCTGAGTTGAATCAAGAGTCGGACACTTAACCGACTGAGCCACCCAGGCACCCCTTTCCCATGTGTTTAAATATTATTTTCTATTTAGTACTTAAAATATTTTTTGTCTCTGTGCAACACCTGTGTCTTCCTAATCCTGAATTATGTGCTTCTCATCACATCCTTTTTTTATAGGCTCAGCACAACCTCACAAAATTTGTCCTTGAAATAATCTTTCTTTACTATATCTAGATCTCTTAGAGAATAGTAAGTCTGTTTTAATTTCTTGTTTCCTCTCTGCCAGGTTATTTTACATTTACCTTCAAATGGAAAACTGAAAACTACTTCAAAAGGATCATTAAAATGCAAGTGCCTTTTGAAATGTGTCCAAACCTGTATCTCAACTCAAGGGTTCCTTGAGGGTGAAAAGATCATCCACCTCATATTCCCTTCTGTAATCTTGCCATCCTTCATTTGCTTATTTGTTCATTTATTTAAGTCAGTGAGCCTTGAGTAAGTTTCTTTGCACCCATTAGAATACAGATGGTTTTTCTGTCATTTCTTCTGTTGTTGCAGTAGATGTGGCCTCTTACATAGATAGATCTTTAAGAGACTAGAGAAGAAAGACAACTTAAAATTAAGAGACAGTACATTACCAATCAAGTGGATTCCTATATTATTACTGACCTTGAAGGACTTATTGACATATGGAAGCAAGTGAATTTGATATAAATTCAAGCACTGTATATATTAAGATTGGCAGAAAAGCACACTTTCTTTGGAAAGGATACAGGAATTAAAAATTAACAACCAAACATCTAGATAAGGGATTACTGTTACTTGTAATACTAAGTTAGAACCTGACTATAACCAAATTTTGAAAGAAATTTAGATTGATGTAGAAAAATTGTGACTTTTTTTGGCTTTTTCAGATTTAAGTGATTGGTAAATTTATGTAACACATTTAAATGTCTACCATGTTATAAGAAGTGTTCTTAAAAATGTATAGCTTTCACAAAGATATCAGAAAAAATAAAACGTTGTAAGAATTCAGTTATGAATATCAATGCAAGAGCTTTAAATTATTACCAAATGTTGTGTACCTGTGTTCATATCATCATTATTCACAATAGCCAGAAAGTAGAAATAACCCAAATATCCTCTACAGATAAATCAAAAAACAAATGTGTATATATATATATATATATGTGTGTGTGTGTGTGTGTGTGTGTATAAATATACATACATAACAATATTATTCAGCCTTAAACAGCAATGAAATTGAGCTACATGTTACAAATGGATGAACATTGACAGCATGTTAAGTAAAATAAGTCAGACACAAAATTACAAATATTGTATAATTCCACTTATATGAGGTACTCAGAACTGGCAAATTCAGACACAGAAAGTGAAATAGCGGTTACCAGGGGCTGTGAAGAGGTAAAATGGAGAGTTATTGTTTAATAGATATAAAATTTGTCTTTAGGATGATGAAAAGTTCTGGAAATGGATGTGGTGATGATTGCACAACATCATGAATGTACTTAGAGTCACTGAATTGCACATTTAAAAATAGGTTAAACTAGGTCACCTCAGTAGCTCAGTGAGTAAGCCTCTGACTCTTGATTTTGACTCAGGTCGTGAGTCGGGCTCTACACTGACAGGGCAGAACCTGCTGGGATTCTCTCTCCCTCTCTCTGCTTCTCCCCAACTTGTGCATACCTCTGCTCTCTGCCTGTCAAAATAAATAAACTTAAAAAATAATTAAAATAGTAAATTTTATATCTATTTTATCACAATAAAAATGACGTTATAAAATTACTAGCAAATGCATTTAAATGGCACATTACAAGCAAAATAAATTACACCCAAATGTGTTTTATTTCAGGGATGCAAGACTGGTTTAGTACTGAAACATACTTTTAAAAATTTACTGAATTTTAGCATCAATCATTTGATAACATAGATTTCCCATTCCTTGTGAAATAAACATAGACATATATTCTATAATGTATGTATAATGTGTAATCAGAGTGAAGAAATCCTTTCTCAATAAATGTTGGAAAAATAACTAGTGAGGCATTTAGGGGCAAGGGAAAAGTAAGACTAAATCCTTAACTCATCTTTTACACCAACATAAATCTCAACTGGCCTAAGATTAAATGCAGTAAAAAAAAGTAGAATATATTATGGGAAATTTATTTCCTAACATTTAATTGAGGTAAAGCTTTTCAAAGAGAAATGGAAAATACTAAAGCCATAAGTAAACAATTAAAATATTTTGTAACATAAAACTGAAACAGGCAAAAATGTTCTGTATATGTTCTGTATATGTTCTGTACAGGCAAAAATGTAATGATGATTACCAGAATTAAAGGTCACAATAAAATGCCGAACTGGTATGACTATTTGAGAAATATTTGAAACACATAACAGAAAGTGCATTTTCTTTATATGTAAGGGGCTCAATTTTTCTAATTGGACAAGAGATTAATGATACTGACACATGTACTATTTAAAGCAAATAGAAAAAAGTCCTGAACCTTACTTATTAGAAAAATCAAGTCAGATGAATTTGAAATGCCTGTTTTCTATCAGACTGACTAAGAAGTTTGATTATAACCAAAAATAATATTAGGGTATGGGGAAAAATACACTCCATAACCTGTTGCTCAGAGCATTGAGATTTGGGGGAGCAATTTTGCAAAGTCAATGAAAATCACAAAGGCACAGACTTTTGGAAACAGTTGGATATCTAACAATTTATTTAAGAATTATATATTTACACACATATGTAATGTTAAGTGAAAGCATAAAATATTATAGTTTGTTCCTCTTGAGTATAGAAAGAATCCATTTATGTTTATATATATACATACATGTTTAAATATATATATAGTATATGTATAAGATAATAGATTATAAGTAGAAGGAAGAAGGCCCTTTTTTTATTGTAGGCTCTTTGTGCTGTTTGAATTAGTTACTATTAACATGTTATCTTCCTAATAATAAAGGTATGTTAAAAATAGTTTGGGTGCCTGGGTGGCTTAGTAGGTTAAGTCTCCAACTTCGGCTCAGGTCATGATCTCATGGTTCATGGGTTCAAGACCCATATCAGGCTCGGTGCTGACAGCTCGGAGCCTGGAGCCTGCTTCTGACTCTGTGTCTCCCTCTCTCTCTGCCCCTCCCCCATAGCGCTCTCATTTTCTCTCTCTCTCTCTCTGTCTCTCTCTCACTCTCTCTCTCTCTCTCTCAAAAATAAACAAAAAAATTAAAAATTTTTGGGCTAATAAAAAATTTAAAATAGAAACAATGCTGTTTAGAATTTTTTCCTAGAATAGAGGAACAAATAAGAAAAAATAAGGATTATTGATGTTTTTTATAAATCAGACACTTTATTTTGTAGTTTACGTATATATTAACTCATTTCATTTTCACAAAAAAATCTAATAATTCCTTCCTTCCTATTTTATGGATAAGGAAACTGAGTCTCAGAGGGGCTCATTTGCCAAAATCACATTTTTAGGAAATTACCAATTCAGGATTTATATCCAGCCACTCTAATTTCAGAGCTTCTTGTCTTTACCTCCTTGGAATATGTGTTTCAATTATTATCATGTAAGTAAACGACATCGTAAAACATACAGTAGAAAAGTTGACTCCAAACACGACTCCTCAAAATTTATTATGAACTTCAAAACCAAATAAAACTGTCTTAATGAAGACACCATACACTTATTTTTCTGGTTTATCAGTAAGTATATTGCTTAAATGAAGAGTGTATTCTAAAACTCAATGTTAGAGGAACAGCTAACTTTAGAACATCAAAATAACCCTTAAATCTGGGACCTCCCACTTAAAGAATTAAGGTTTTTGTCAGAACCCAGGGTATATCAAACACTGAACAAAGCACAGTGAACTGTTTCATTCCTTCAAGAATACTGTGAGAGTTCTGAAGAAGAGACTAAGGTTTAAAAATATTTAAGAAGCTTTCCTAAAGCCAGACGATTTAGTAGTAGTGTTAACATTGAAATTCAGGTATGTTTGTACCAAAGCGTCTCTTTGCATTGAAGCGTAGTTATGATTCATTTTCTTTTTCTGTCAAGAGGCAATGAGACAACTCTGGACACAGATTGCTTAGATTGCAAAGACCCACAGATGGAAAAGCAGATGTATTTCTCCTCTGGTGTTAAGTGAGGCAGAAATAATAGACTCATTAGTTGGAGTGTATCTCATAGGTCGTATGGTCTAATCTTCTACCCAATTAGGAATCATTTCCAGAATATCTCTGATACTCATCAGCCTGTCTATGAATACCTCCAGTGATTAGAAACAAAGTTCACTGTATTATAATACAGCTGGATCTAATAATGAATAGATGTTGCTTTCGAATTTTTTTCTCATTGAAATACATTTTTATCCTTATAAGTTGCTATTGGTCCTGGTTCTGCCTTTTGCATCACTGAAAAACTCACTTGACACAACTTGAACCATGGTCTTAATTGAAGTATCATTGATACATTGTCTTCATTTGGCTTCTAAACACCACAATTTATTTTTATCTCCTGTTAAAAACTGGTTCCATTTCTCAGCCTCCTCTTCTGGTTTCTCCTCTTACATAACTTAATGTTGGAGTTTCCTGGGGATTATCCACAGTGCTCTTCTCTATGTACATTCACACTTCCTTCATCATCCCACCTGTGACATGGCTTTATAGACCATATAAACTAATGATCCAGTCAAGACCTCTCTGCAAGAGTTAGATATGGAGGGACCTACTTGACCTCACCACATGGAGGTCTAGACATGTCATATTCAATTGATATTCCGCTCACCCCACGCGTCTGTCTCACTGGTTGGCAATACCATCCTTTTATTTGGTCAAATCAGGATTTGTGGACTCTTCCTTGACTCCTTTCTTTCTCCCACATATGAGAGAAACAACCTGCCAGGCAAATATGTGGTAGTCTTATCTTCAAAATACATCAAGGCTCAAATAGCTCTCACCACCTCGACTGTTAACTACGTTGGCCTAAGCCATCACCTTCTCTTACTTGGATTAATCTGATGGCCTCTTAACCTCTTTGCTTCTACAAGTGCCTTCATCTGTCACTATGCAAGTAATCACAGTCCGTTTACCCTTCTCTAGTTTTCTTTTTTTTTTCCGTAGCAAGTATCACCTTCTAACGTACTTTGTGATTTACTTCTTTGTTATTTTTATGGTTTCTCCACACTAGTATGTAAACTGCAAAATGTCAAGTCTCCATCTCTTTCTGGATCAATCGTGTATCCTAATCACATAGAACAATGCCTAGCACATGGTTAGATGGTTTATAAATAATTGCTGAATGAATGAATGTAGAAGAACTACATAGCTTCTTTTCTAAGACACTCTTGATGGAGGAAAAACAGTTACTATAGAACAGACTCAGAGCAAGGATTTCCCTATTCTCACCTATTGCCTCTTACAGAATTTTCAGGGGACCTATCATACTTGTAGCAGTGACATCACAGATTTCCAAAAGAAACCCCAGTGTTGCTGTCTTCACCAAAATCCCAGTGCTGCTGTAATCTTTCCAGACAACCCAAGTACAAGAAGAAAGCAATTACAGTGAAAATTTTACTCAATTCTAATGCCCAGATAATCGGTTACTTTACTTAACGAAATTTTCTAATTAAAATGAAGTTAAAGGTTAACTCAAATTACTTTCAAGTCATTTTTGAATATGTTATAATTTTATTATTTAATTATCCATTTTTAGTAAGTGCAGTATATTGAACATCATTTGACCTTTTACAAAAGAGCCTATGAGGCCCCCACTTCATAATTCTGAATATTAATTCCAGTTCATTCATTCAGGAGATATTTATTGGATCTATGTGGCAGTCACTTGGTATTTGACTTATAGATGTGAAAATTAAAAAGATGTTTTCTTGAGTCTCAAGACGTCCTATAGTAGATTTAAACAATTGTCCTAATATGGCTTTGTTCTGGGGTGGATCTTGAAGCTTTGGAATTGTGTTAGTTTAAATAAAAGCCTGAAGTCAGATTGTCTTTAACAATTTCTTTTAAACGTAAGAGACTGAGGCATTAAAAGTTGGCAAAAATATAGGAAAAGTAGGCCATTGTTTGAAAAAACAAAGCAGATGAGAAAAAAATGGAGAGGGTATTATTTGGGATGTAGAGCTGAGAGGAGCAGAGGGATAAGATCAGGGGAATGTTTATTTTACTGTCAAGTTCTCTCAAAGAGAAATTTTAATTTATATGGAGGTTTTTGCAACCTGCTAATTTTTAGTTCTGGTCTCTTCTCTGTTTTTGGAAAGAAATCTGTAAGAATATATTAAGATGTAGAGTTTTTGAGAAGCTAAAGAGAGCTGTGAAGAGACAGTATAATATACAGGGAAAATAATAGAAATTTGGACCAGATAGACCTAATTAGGTGTGAGTCACATCTCCCCCTTCATTCACCTGTGACAGTGGAAAGTTCCATAAACACCTTCGTCCTCAGCATTTTTCAGCTGCAACATGAGTATAATGATATGCCATGAAGTTTCATCTGGGATGAGAATATATGCATATACTTGGCAAGTATCGGCATACAGTGTAAAGCTTGCACAAGTACAATCCCTAAGTATAGTGATTTTTCCCACTTAATAACACTCTTTTTGGTGGGGAAGCACCTTACTCTGTGCCAGGTTCTGTGTATGTGTGATAGAACAGATAATTGGAATTATTTCCCTAAGAGGTCTATAATATCCTGAAAGGGAGACATTAAGAAATTAATAAAAATAGAGATAAAGTAAATGAAAGAGGAAAATGATTAAATTGGTGATAATAAAAGTTTTTATTTGTTGACTATTTACTATGTATCAAACAATTTTATCTGTGATTTATAGTATTACCTGATTTATTCCACTTAATATCTCTGTGGAATATGTACTATATAGAGAAAGAAATTGAGGCATAGATAATCAAATTGTTCAAAGTCATATAGACATTTAATAATTAAATAAGAGTGAAGAAAAGGTAACTTACACATAAATATTGTCTTGAATATCTACAATGTTTATTTACAAACTAAATTTCATCCTTATTTATTTAAATACAGCTATAAAACATTTCTCACATACAGTCTCTACCTCCTTGTTCAAATGTTTGGAATTGAAAATTGAAGTTTGTGAATGGTCATAAATTGTCATTATTCATTAAATTGAATATTGTGCATGTAATATTAAATTATGAAGTGAAGTTGATATAAACTGTTGCTATTACTGAATTTTACGTATTAATTCTTTGACTCATAGTTATATACCACTTTGTATAAAAACATGAGTACATACTCTGACAGTATATTTTGTTTACTTCCTATATTCCTATCTGAAGGTATATCCTTAGAGACAGAAATTGATGCTGCTGCTAGTTTATTTTTAATTACATATGCCAATTAAAGGAGAGTGAAATGTTCTGTGTCTCATTTAGTTGGAAATCTTTAAGGGAGTTCCAAAACTAAGCAACAAATATTGAAGCCTCACAAAATTTTTCATTATCATTTGTGCCAATTGTAACTTTGTTTCATTTATATGATAGCCTGTGTAATGTGAAATTGGAAGGCATAACCCATGGGCTTAGCTTACATCATTTTTATTTTCTTCTTTTAGAGTAAGGTATTATATTTAGCCTAATGGAAAAATTATTCATTTTATGGTGTCATAAAAAGCTACAAGTTTAACTTTTTGGAGAAAAAGTAATAACAGTTTTTTTGTTTTATGATTTCAGTGATGGAATCTAACAAAATGCTTAGGAGAGTATTTCCCTTTCTGTACTCTTATTTATTGGAATTCAAATAGAATGCTCACATTAGGTCCAAAATAGAATTTATATTTTAAGGTAAAGTTGTAATGAGGAAAGTTTAATTTCTGAAGTGGTCAGTGCTCATCTGAATTGTCATCAAATTAAGAAAGAACAGTTTAGGAAAACTTTTGATAGTTTCGGTTATCTGTTGGGATCTAATATTAAAGCCTTCAAATGATTTTTGATTTTACAGTTTCACACTAACCATGCAGTTGACTTTATTACCCACATTTGTTCATGTATCCCCATTATTCCATCTTGCTTTAGTACAATCTAAAGCTACTGAATTAGTGAAAAAAATGTTTTATTGTAAGACTTAATGTAGTCTTCAAAAATTCTCTATGAAATTGACTATTAAAATGTAACTTCTTGGTTGATAAAAAAATATATAGTACAAGACACAACAAAAAAGCACATAGTTTAATGGAACTTGGGAAACATTTTTCACATGTTTATCATTTTTATGTTTGTATCACAGATGGTTTGAAATTATTAAAAGCATCTTTACACACAGTGAATCTGTACCTAAGCTATCAAATATAATTGGATCGATGGCATTACTAAGAACCTTTTATTTTTCTAGTATGGATAGAATTGTTTCTGACTACAACCTGGGAAATGTATGGGAAAATGCATTAAATTAACATACACAATTCTGCTGCCATACAATATGTTGTCTAACTAGACAGAGAAATTGCTGCAACTATATTTCACACATGTGAGAAAAGGAGTGAGCCCATTATATACTCTGAAATTATGATGGGATTTTTCCCCCAACACACACCAGTGGGATAGAGCACTCCAATTTTCACAAAAATGGAAAGATTATGCAGAAACTATCACTTTACCCCCCGCCCCCATTTCCATTCTTCTTGCAAATGACTTATGTGAACTCTTGTATTTTTGTAAACTATAGAAGACACATCTGGGAATAGCTTATTCTGTGCATTCTAAAAACAACCATGTGAGAGGAAAATAGTTTTAGATTATGTGAATAGCATTTGTACATTAAAGGAAAAATAATAGCTTAGCGATAAAGTTGAATAAGATGATGCATATGCATTTTTCTAGTCTGGGCATTGTTGAGAAGAGAGCCAAACCTAGTGGCCTTCTGTACACAAGGCAGAAGATATGTGGATTATGGTCTTGGTCCAGGTCCCTTATGTTGTTCTGAATCAGTTCCTGGCAATTCTGCCTCCTGCCATGATCTTCAGAACCATGTATTTGCTAATGACTTTAAAATCCAAATCTTTAGCTGATATCTTTTTTGATTTCCAGATGTTTTCAGTAACTTAGTTGACATCTTCACCCGAATGTGCCTAAGGCCACTCAAACTCAGCAAGTTCAAAACCAAATTACTTCTCTTTTTAATAGAATCTGCTCTTACTCTTTCATTCCTATTTCAGTGGATGGCACATCATCCCCTTTGTTGCAAGGAGAGAAATTTGGGTATCATTTTTTTTTTGAGCCAAGTGATCCACTGCCAAGAGTTCATTTTTGACTCTTGATTTGACTTTATAATCACCAAAGCCTATACATTCTTACCTTCTAAGCACAGTTCAAATCCGTTTATATTTCTCCAGGACCACTGCCAACCCTTCCTCTTCTAGGCTACCATACATTTCTGCTATAGCCTCTGACATGTTTTGCAGAATTCAGTCTTCCTCCTTCTGATGCATTCTTCATAAAGGATCTTGAGTAAGTATTTTTACATAATGTTGTTCTCCTGCCTAAGACCCTTCAATGTTTCCCCACTACCTAAATCCAATATCCATGATACTTCTTTATGATTTGAATGGTTTCACTCTCCGTTCAATCCTACTATCAATCGTTTCCATCTTTTGGTATATTTGTGGTATGACTAATCCTCCAAAATCAAAGGTTTGTGTGATTATATAACCAAAATTTAAACAAAATAAAGACATGTGGTCTTGCTTTTTTTTTACTTTTATTTTTTATTTTTTAAAATGTACATCCAAATTAGTTAGCATATAGTGCAACAATGATTTCAGGAGTAGATTCCTTAGTGCCCCTTACCCATTTAGCCCATCCCCCTTCCCACACCCCCTCCAGTAACCCTCAGTTTGTTCTCCATATTTATGAGTCTCTTCTGTTTTGTCCCCATCCCTGTTTTTATATTATTTTTGTTTCCATCCCTTATGTTGATATTTTTTGTCTCTTAAAGTCCTCATATGAGTGAAGTCATATGATTTTTGTCTTTCTATGACTGACTAATTTCATTTAGCATGATACCCTCCAGTTCTATCCACGTAGTTGCAAATGGCAAGATTTCATTCTTTTTGATTGCCGAGTAATACTCCATTGTATATATATATACCACATCTTCTTTATCCATTCATCCATCGCTGGACATTTGGGCACTTTCCATACTTTGGCTATTGTTGATAGTGCTACTATAAACATGGGAGTGCATATGTCCCTTCGAAACAGCACACCTGTATCCTGTGGATAAATGCCTAGTAGTGTAATCGCTGGGTCGTAGAGTAGTTCTATTTTTGTTTTTTTGAGGAACCTCCATACTGTTTTCCAGAGTGGCTGCACCACCTTGCATTCCCACCAACAGTGCAAAAGAGATCCTCTTTCTCTGCATCCTCGCCAACATCTGTTGTTGCTTGAATTGTTAATGTTAGCCATTCTGACAGGTGTCAGGTGGTATCTCATTGTGGTTTGATTTGTATTTCCCTGATGATGGGTGATGTTGAGCATTTTTTCATGTGTCGGTTGGCCATCTGGATGTCTTCTTTGGAGAAGTGTCTATTCATGTCTTTTGCCCATTTCTTCATTGGACTATTTGTTTTTTGGGTGTTGAGTTTGATCAGTTCTTTATAGACTTTGGGTACTAACCCTTTATCTGATATGTCATTTGCAAATATCTTCTGCCATTCTGTCGGTTGCCTTTTAGTTTTGCTGATTGTTTCCTTTGCTGTGCAGAAGCTTTTTATTTTGATGAGGTCCCAGTAGTTCATTTTTGCTTTTGTTTCCCTTGCTTCCAGAGACATGTTGAGTAAGAAGTTGTTGCGGCCAAGATCAAGGAGGTTTTTGCCTGCTTTCTCCTCGAGGATTTTGATGGCTTCCTGTCTTTCATCCATTTTGAGTTTATTTTTGTGTATAGTCTAAGAGAGTGGTCCAGGTTCATTCTTCTGCATGTCGCTGTCCAGTTTTCCCAGCACTACTTGCTGAAGAGACTGTCATGATTCCATTGGATATTCTTTCCTGCTTTGTCAAAGATTAGTTGGCCATCTGTTTGTGGGTCCACTTCTGGGTTCTCTGTTCTGTTCCATTTATTTGTTCTGTGCCGGTACCATACTGTCTTGATGGTTACAGCTTTGTAGTACAGCTTGAAGTCTGGGATTGTGATGCCTCCTGCTTTGATTTTCTTTTTCAAGATCACTTTAGCTATTCGGGGTCTTTTGTGGTTCCATACAAATTTTAGGATTATGTGTTCTAGCTCTGTGAAGAATGCTGGTGTTACTTTGATAGGGATTGCATTGAATATGTAGATTGCTTTGGGTAGTATCGACATTTTAACAATATTTGTTCTTCCTATCCAGGAGCATGGAATCTTTTTCCATTTTTTTTTGTGTCTTCTTCAATTTCTTTCATAAGGTTTCTATAGTTTTCAGCATATAGATTTTTCACCTCTTTGGTTAGATTTATTCCTAGGTATTTTATCGGTTTTGGTGCAACTGTAAATAGGATCGATTCTTTGATTCTTCTTTCTGTCACTTCATTGTTGGTGTAATAGGAATGCAACTGATTTCTGTGCGTTGGTTTTACATCCTGCAACTTTGCTGTATTGATGAATCAATTCCAGCAGTTTTTTGGTGGAATCTTTTGGGTTTTCCATATAGAGTATCATGTCATCTGTGAAGAGTGAAAGTTTGACCTCCTCCTGGACGATTTGGATGCCTTTTAATTCTTTGTGTTGTCTGATTGCAGAGGTGAAGACTTCTAATACTGTGTTGAATAACAGTGGCGAGAGTGGACATCCCTGTCTTGTTCCTGACCTTAGGGGGAAAGATCTCAGTTTTTCCCCACTGAGGATGATATTAGCATTGGATCATTCATATATGGCTTTTATGATCTCGAGGTATACTCCTTCTATCCCTACTTTCTTGAGGGTTTTTATCAAGAAACGATGCTGTATTTTGTCAAATGCTTTTTCTGCATCTATTGAGTTGATCATATGGTTCTTGTCCTTTCTTTTGTTGATGAGATGAATCACGTTAATTGTCTTGTGGATATTGAACCAGCCCTGCATCCCAGGTAGAAATCCCTCTTGGTTGTGGTGAATAATTTTTTAAAGGTATTGTTGGATCCGGTTGGCTAATATCTTGTTGAGTATTTTTGCATCCATGTTCATCAGGGAAATTGGTCTGTAGTTCTCCTTTTTAGTGGGGTCTCTGTCTGGTTTTGGAATCAAGGTAATGCTGGCTTCATAGAAAGAGTTTGGAAGTTTTCCTTCCATTTCTATTTTTTGGAACAGTTTCAAGAGAATAGGTGTTAACTCTTCCTTCAATGTGTGGTAGAATTCCCCTGGAAAGCCATCTGGCCCTGGACTCTTGTGTTTTTGGCAGATTTTTGATTACTACTATGATTTCCTTCCTTGTTATGGGTGTCTTCAAATTTCTATTTCTTGCTGTTTCAGTTTTGGTAGTGTATATGTTTCTAGGAATTTGTCCATTTCTTCCAGATTGCCCATTTTATTGGCATACAATTGCTCATAATATTCTCTTATTGTTGTTTTTATTTCTGCTGTGTTGGTTGTGATCTCTCCTCTTTCATTCTTGACTTTATTTGTTTGGGCCCTTTCCTTTTTCTTTTTGATCAGACTGGCTAGTGGTTTATTACTTTTGTTAATTCTTTCAAAGAACCAGCTTCTGGTTTCATTGATCTGTTCTACTGTTTTTTTTGGTTTCAATAGCATTAATTTCTGCTCTAATCTTTATTATTTCCTGTCTTCTGCTGTTTTTGTGTTTTATTTGCTGTTCTTTTTCCAGCTCCTTAAGGCATAAGGTTGGGTTGTGTACCTGAGATCTTTCTTCCTTCTTTAGGAAGGCCTGGATTGCTATATATTTTCCCCTTATGACTGCCTTTGCTGCCTCATGTGTGGTGTTCCATATACTTTTTAATTTCCTCTTTAACTTTGTGGTTAGCCCATTCATTCTTTAGTAGGATGTTCTTCAGTCTCCAAGTATTTGTTACCTTTCCAAATTTTTTCTTGTGGTTGATTTCGAGTTTCATAGCATTGTGGTCTGAAAATATGCATGGTATGATCTCGATCTTTTTGTACTTACTTAGGGCCGATTTGTGTCCCAGTATATGGTCTATTCTGGAGAATGTTCCACATGCACTAGAGAAGAATGTGTATTCTTCTGCTTTAGGATGAAATGTTCTGAATATATCTGTTAAATCCATCTGGTCCAGTGTGTCATTCAAAGCCATTGTTTTCTTGTTGATTTTTTGATTAGATGATCTGTCCATTGCTGTGAGTTGGGTGTTGAAGTCTCCTACTATTATGGGATTGCTGTCGATGAATTTCTCTATGTTTGTGATTCATTGATTTATATATTTGGGTGCTGCCACATTTGGCGCATAAATGTTTACAATTGTTAGGTCTTCTTGGTGGATAGACCCTTTGATTATGATATAATGCCCTTCTTCATCTCTTTTTTTTTTTTTAATTTTTTTTTTCAACGTTTTTTTTTTATTTATTTTTGGGACTGAGAGAGACAGAGCATGAACGGGGGAGGGGCAGAGAGAGAGGGAGACACAGGATCGGAAACAGGCTCCAGGCTCCGAGCCATCAGCCCAGAGCCTGACGCGGGGCTCGAACTCACGGACCGCGAGATCGTGACCTGGCTGAAGTCGGACGCTTAACCGACTGCGCCACCCAGGCGCCCCTTCTTCATCTCTTGATTCAGTCTTTATTTTCAAGTCTAGGTTGCCTGATATAAGTATGGCTACTTCAGCTTTCTTTTGTTGACCATTAGCATGATAGATGGTTCCCCATCCCCTTATTTTCAATCTGAAGGTGTCTTTAACGCCTAAAGTGGGTCTCTTGTAAACAGCATATAGGTGAATCTTATTTTCTTATCCATTCTGTTACCCTATGTCTTATGATTGGAGCATTGAGTCCATTGACGTTTAGAGTAAGTAGTGAAAGATATGAATATATTGCCATTATGATGCTTGTTGAGTTGGAGTTTCTGGTGGTGTTCTCTGGTCCTTTCTAATCTTTGTTGCTTTTGGTATTGATTTATTTCTCTCTCTCTCTCTCTATATATATATATATATATATATTTTTTTTTTTTTTTCATCTTTTCTCCACTCAGAGATTCCCCCTTAAAATTTCTTGCAGGGCTGGTTTAGTGGTCACAAACTCCTTTAGTTTTTGTTTGGGAAACTTTTTATATCTCCTTCTATTTTGAATGACCCCCCTTGCTGGATAAAGAATTCTTGGCTGCATATTTTTCTGATTCAGCACACTGAATATATCCTGCCACTCCTTTCTGGACTGCCAAGTTTCTGTGGACAGGTCTGCTGCAAACCTGACCTGTCTTCCCTTGTAGGTTAGGGACTTTTTTTCCCTTGCAGCATTCATGATTCTCTTCTTGTGTGAGTATTTTGTGAATTTGACAATGATATGCCTTGTTGATGGTCAGTTTTTGTTGAATCTAATGGGAGTCCTCTGTGCTTCCTGGATTTTGATGTCTGTGTCTTTCCCCAGGTTAGGAAAGTTTTCTGCTATGATTTGCTCACATAACCCTTCTACCCCTAGGACCCCTATGATTCTGATGTTGTTCCTTTTTATGAGTCACTGATTTCTCTAATTCTTAAATCGTGCTCTTTTGCCTTCATCTCTCTCTTTCTTCTTCATTATTCTCTACAAGTTTGTCCTCTATATCACTGATTCTCTGTTCTGCGTCATCCATTCTTGCTGCCGCTGCATCCATCCGTGATTGCAGCTCAATTATAACATTTAATTTCATTCTGGCTATTTTTTACTTCTTTTATCTCTGCAGAAGGGATTCGAATCTATTTTCAACTCCACCTAGTATTCTTATTATTGTGATTCTAAATTCTGGTTCAGACATCTTACTTGTATCTGTTGTTTCTTCGTGCTCTTTCTTTTGGGGTAAATTCCTTCATTTTGTCATTTTGAAGAGAGAAAAGGAATTAATGAGGTAGAAAAATTAAAATAAAAAAATTAAATTAAATAAATATTAAAATTAAAAAATTAAACACACACACACACACACAAATCAAATGAATGATGGTAGATCCTGGGTGTGTTTTGGTCTGGGTGTTGAAAGTGGTTTGACAGATTAGAGAGAAAAAAGGTGGGGGGAAGGAAATTGAGAATTTGAAAAAATGAATACACTGAAGTAGACTAAAATGAGATGATGGAGGTAAAACAGAATTTGAAAAAATATTCACAGAAGTAAAGAATATAGTAGAAAAAAACTGAAGAAAAATATTTTTAATAAAAATTAAAAATAAAAATGAAAATTTTCTCTTTCTATATTCAAGAAAAGAAAAGAAATGAAAAAGAGAAAAAGGAAAAAAGAAGGAAAAAAGGAAATCGTTTGAAAATTTGAAGAAGTGAATACACTGTAGTAGACTAAAATGATGGAAGTAAAATAGAATTTTAAAAAATTTACACAAAAGTAAAAAATATAGTAATAAAAATTAAAGAAAAATATTTTTTATTAAAAATTGAAAGTAAAAATGAATTTTTTCTTTCTGTTCAAGAAAAAGAAGTGTAAAAGAAAAAGAGAAAGAAAGAAAATTGAATAGATGGACCTGCTAACAGATTGAAGTAGGAATGAAATTACTTCGTTTTCCCTCAGACGTCAGTATGTGGCGCTGTATAGTCCATAAACTAAGCTGGCGGTGAGACTTGTGTTCTTGAAGAGTGAGGTTGACCCAGTTGGGCGGGGCTCAGTGTAATGGCTCCGTTCTCCACTAGATGGCACTGCTATCCTACTGGAGAGGATTGTTGCAGCTGCTGGTAGGTGTGTATGTGTATGTGTGGGAGGGGTGTAAATGGCCCCGCCCATCCACCAGTCTGTTCTCCCGGATCAACAATCGCGCACCTGTCCTCTGTCTTCAGCTTTCCTCCACTCCCTGCTTTTTCACTTTCCGTGGCCAGGCCCCAGGCAGTACTCTTTCCAGAGTTTTGTCTCAGATGCGGCTGTTTTCCCCGGCCCCTTACTTCTGAAGGACCTCGGCTTTGACCTGTTCCGCCCCTCTGTGGGAGGGTCTCACCAAGCAATGGCACCAATCGGCTGCACCCAGGAACACTTTGTGGACCCTGCCGCTGCCGGTGCCTGAGACTGCGGCCAGGTGCCAGCCTGCCCCAGAAAAAGTTCGCGAGATAGTGTAGCAGCAGCGTTTCAGGGATTATGGAAAATCACAAGACATATCTGGCACCAGGCTTCACCATAACGACCTTGTTCCAGCACCAGCAAATGTGGCCGCCTTCCGGGGTCTGCTGGGACCAGGTGGCCTCAACAGTCTCTACCAAATGTCCTTCCAGCAGTGGAACCGCTTTTCCCCGTGTGGCACGAGATTCTCCTGGACCCCTCTCTGTTCCTGGGGATTCGCCCTTCCCACCAGAGCCCCGCCAGGTATGGAGCTGCAGAGTGGCAGACTTTGTGCTCCCCTTGTTTACAGTCTTAATGGAATTTAAACCCTCTTCTTTCTCCTTTCTCCCTTTTTAGTTTAGTCCCTGCGGCTGTTTCCAATTTTCCACTTTCTCTCCAGCTGCTTTTGGGGAGGGGTGCTTTTCCCGTATTCTCCCCTGCCCGGTCTCCATCCTCTCTCTGCTTGCAAAAGCACCTCTCTTCCTGCTCCTTCTCGCTCCCCAAGTTCACTTCTCCGTGCCGCGTACCTACTGGATTCTGTGGTTCAGGTTGTGCACATTGTTGTGTTAAACCTCCAGTCAGTTTTCTAGGTGTGCAGGATGGTTTATGTTGGTCTGGCTGTATTTCATGGATGCGAGATACACACTAAACTTCCATTGCTGTTCTGCCATCTTGGCTCCTCCCTTTGTGGTCTTGTATTTTTAAAAGTGTCCCGTCGGTTGATATTCTTCTCCTCAACATCATTTGTGATAACTCTTACTATTTTATCATTTTTGTCTCCTTGATTGTTTTACCACTTTATCTATAAACCCTTTAGCTTTTTTGTTTTATTTCCATGCACTTCTTAAGATGGATTGAAGAAACTGAGAGAATGCCAAGAAGTGAATCCTTCCACAAAGAGACATTAGCTGAAATTGCAAGAGCATATAAGTTGGAACCCTTCTTCTTTCTTCAGTATATAGCCTAAAACACAGAGGTTATATTATTTGCTGTTTTTTTGATTCAAATTTTATATATTCTTGAAGTATTCTGGCTAGAAGTCCTATAAAGTCACTAAATAGTGAAGTCATTTCAGGGCTTTTCATTCCCTTTTTCTTTCATTCAAATCTAAGTTAGAAAATAATGCAACAGATGAAATAAGGCGGAAGAAAATAGGAATGGAAGAGGGAGATATCAAGAGAGAACACAGAGACAGAAATTGCAGTGACACCTGGTGGTGTGTCCCGGGAGCCCAGGCATATTTGTTCCACTCCTATGACTACCTCTTCTGAAGGAGCACTTGCTCCTGCCAAGCCTTCTCTGATGCAGCCTCTTATTATGCACCATCAGTACCCTGCTTGGCTTCCCCGCTTTTGTCTTGTCTGGGAAGTATTGTGCCCATTCTACTACAAAGATGATTAATCCAGTGATAAAAGAGCTCCTGCTAGTGAAAAAGAGAAAGCAAATACCCAGGATTCTAGTACCCCAAACTCCTTAAGAAGGATCTGTTTTGTTCTGTGACTTTAGGGTAGGCGGGTGTGGGATGATTAAGTAGGATGCCTATGAGAAATGTTTGAGATTGTTACCTTTAACTTCACACTAGCAACGCTTGAGTCAAAATCTTGGTGGAAGTTTTCTGGTGGTTGCAAAAGAATCTCCTTTGCCTTATACCCATGGTCCAAGAGAACGGAGTGCAATTATGCCAGACATTTAAAAAAGGGCAAGAGAATGTTCTTCATTCGGTTTAGTGACCAAGAAAAATGTGGCATCAAGGAAAGATGAGTGGGTCTGACAGTAGCTGTTCTTAAATCTCTGCCACTCCGCCCATGCACCATGATGCAAGCATGGCCTTGGGATGCACTGATCATATTTTATTATTTTCTCCTCATGTTTTAAAATATCAACAAAAATATTGGAATGAATATTTATATCACTTATCTTTAAATGCACACTTGTAAAAAGGGGAACCATTGTGCTTATTCTTTTATTTTTAACAATATAAAGGCTAAAACCTCTTATCTTTTTTTTCTTCCCTCTTTTCAAGGGCCATGCATTACATTTTTTATCATAACACCAATCATAGCACATTGTATGAAGAAAGTGCTCCCTTGCCATTTGAGATGAAATATGCACAGATTCCAAAAATATGACTCCGTATTCATATTTTTTTCTTTGTTACCAGATTTTGTTTTACAATAAATAAGCATTAAGGACCTTCACCATTTGCTCAGCATTAGAATTATACAAGCAAATTTGGATTTGGAATTTGACTGTGCAGCATGTCCTTTTAAAACACTAAGCGGGTTATTCCCTAATGCTCAATTCATTCATAGTTTATGGTAATGATTTTAAGTCTTGGAAGAGACTGAAACTAATCCTTGAGATATGACCTTAAAATGTGAAGTTTAATGTTTATCCCATTGAGCAAGCTATAAACTGTGAAATAATGTTTCACAATCCAGGGTTTCCCCTCCAAGCCCTTCATTCACATACCTAATCACCAGTGAGCCTCACGCCGGCCCAAGCCCCGATGATATCAGGTGGATCCAGGCCTCCCTACCTTTACCCTGTTGTGTTCATGGAATCTGCTGTGCAATTTAAAGAGCTTGTAACAGGCTGAAGATATTAATTTGTTTATTTCAGATCTGAGTTATGTTCCCTGAGGTTGCTTGTCATGCACAAGTTACTTCTCAGTCATTCCAGAGGAGTAATGTGTGTGTGTGAATGACAGCCACAGAGCAACCTGTTCCAATTTATGCCAGCCGTCTCCGTGGAGCAAGCAGGTGGCAAAGGGATAAATGAACCACAAAGAGGAATTTAGTTGGGTCAAGATTTGAATATAGATTTTCCATCATCATCTTTAATGATATTTTGGACAGTCTCCTACAAAAATTCTACCTCTTCAGTTTTTTAAATAACTTGATTAAGTGAGTACTAGTATACCACACTAAGAGCTCTTTTATGTCAATTATGTATTTTCTCAAGAGTCAATGGATTAAGTAAATAAAGTAATGCCTTTTCTGAAGCGAGGTACCCAACCCCATTTGTCTTAATATGCATAAGGATTAACATTTAATGAAATCTTATTGAGTGCCAGGCACTGTGCTTTTTACTTGTATCATCTCAGTTAAGCCTCACTTAAGTCCAATGTGACAGTATTATTTTTTTAAGTTTATTTATTTTGAGAGAGAGCAAGAGAGAGCATGGGGAAGGGGTGGAGCGGGAGGGAGACTGAGAATCCCAAGCGGACTCCATGCTGTCAGTGCAGAGCCCAATCAGTGCAGGGCTCGAACTCACAAATTGTGAGACCATGACCTGAGTTGAAGTCAGATGCTTAACCAACTGAGCCACTCAGGTGCCCCCACAATGTGATAAGGATTATTATTATTCCCATTTGATAGAAGAAGACACTAACTCATAGACAAGAAAAGTGTATTGCCTATCTGCATACCTATCAATATATGGATCTAGGTCAACCCAGACAGTTGGCTCTTAATATTAGCTGCATGTTCTGTTGTATGTATTTTTACTTTCTTTAAATTTTTTGCCCATATGATTAATATTTGCTGCATAAAATATATCCTTTTGCAGATACAGCCTTTTTACTCCATGTGTTACATGTCATCTTTATTCGAGATTAACATCAGTGCTGAATCTTTGTTAGGATAGCCTACTGACATTTTTTATTTATCTTGCAGTGTCGGAAACTATGTGTATGTTTGTGCGTGTATGCAAGTGCACATGCACGCATGAATAACCTTTCTTCTTCTTGTGCTAATACCCAGTTTGGTTCACCACCCAACAGCTTGAATATCTTGCTGCCACTTCCTTCGGTGTTTGTTTAGTTAACTTGTGTCTCCAAGATATGTGTTATTATCCATCTTAGATTATACAGGTCTGAAGAAGACTAAATAGCATATTTTTCTGTACTCTTAGAAATCTTTTTCTTGCTTAAGATAAACTTTAAAGAAAGCCATATTCATCACTAAAGGGGAAAATCTTAAATCTAAAAGCAATCCTATTGTTTAATTTTCAAGAAAGCAGCATTTCAGGAATATTCTCAGAGAGAAAAAGATTAATTCTGGGACTGTGCTTATGAAGCATAGAAAAAGATGGGTTTTATGTGACAGTATGTGAATCCAGTTTGGTTTTGGAACTGGAAGGAAGGGAAAGTAATATCTATTGACTGTACAACAAAGGGGGAGGTTCTGATATAATAAGTTTTTATATCCAATTTAGAGATGAGGAAATCAAGGTTAACAGAAATTTTTCAATACCTCAGGATTACATCAATAGTATGTGGCTAAGCCAGAATTCCATGGGCTGAGTCCAGAGTCCCTGTATGCTCCCTCTCTCCATCCTGCTGCCCTGTAACAAAAGATGCAGGTAAAATCTCTTGGGAGGGTGGGGGATGAAAGTTACAAAGTGAAGCTGAAAGATTGTCCGGGGAGAATTGAGATCCAATTAAGATCAAGGATGAGTTATAAAGAAGGATTATCTTTGGCTTTTGAGCTGATCTAAGAACATGATAGAGATCTGTCAGTTGCTTACAGAACTATACATTAAGATCATTAACACATTGATTTGATGTCTTCCTTATAAATTTCACTGGATTCTGGGAATAAAGATTTCTATGGCACAGCCCTAGACTCTGAAGGACCAACGAACTCCTTGTGGGAAAAATGGTTTCTACATTGAAGCAGAATATCCAAATAACTGAAGAGAGAAAAAAATAGTATTTTTCATTTGGGTGCTTTGAAAAGAGTCTGTTTGGATTGAATATAATGTTTATTTATTTTTGAGAGAGAGAGAGAGAGAGCGAGCACACAAGTGGGGAAGGGGCAGAGAGGGAGGGAGACACAGAATCTGAAGCAGGCTCCAGGCTTGCTGGAGGCAAGCGAGGCTTGAACTCATGAACCACAAGATCATGATCTGAGGCGAAGTCAGATGCTCAACTGACTGAACCACCCAGGCACCCATGGATCAAATATTTTTTAAAACAATTCAGATTTCAGTCTTTAGTAGAACACCATTTAGAAAGAAAGGACAACATTATGGTTTGATGTTTGGGCACTGTAATGGGACTGCTCTGATCTCAAATATTGCTCTACTACTTACTATTTGCAATGAGTGCAAACAAGGTACTGTCTTTCCCATGTCAGTGATGTATGGCCATCTCTAACACGGGAATACAAAGAGTACCAACCCCATAGGGTTTTGTTTTGTTTTGTTCTTTTTTTTCTGTTATTTTCTCTTCTTTCTTTTCTTTTCTTTTCTGTTTTTTAAAAGTTAATGAGATAATGAATATAAAACACTCAGCACACCTTATGAACCATGGTAAACAAGTCCCAATGTATGCCATAGTTTATATATATATATGTGTGTGTGTGTGTGTGTGTGTGTGTGTGTGTGTGTGTGTATACGTATACATACATATATGTGTGTGTGTGTGTCTCTATATATATGTGTATATGTGTGTGTGTGTCTATATATATATATTTTTCTTTTTTTTTTTTTTTAAATAAACCCTTCAGAATGATCCCTGTATTGACTGCCACCAACCACATGGTGGCAGCAAAAATATTATCAGGGCCATTACTGAAGAGCCATTTATTCCCCCATATGATGAGACTGGAATGTGGCAATAAATGAACCAGCCCAACAGAGTGGGATTGGATGTAGTATTTCCTCTTGGCTGGGTGACTTTCCAAGATGACCCCTGGCTCCCATTGCTGATCTTTTTGCCATGGCTTTAAAGTGAAGAAAGGAAGATTATTATGAATTCAAGATGTACTGCATGCCAGTCACAGAGCTAAATGCTTCACATCTGTTATCTCATTTAATCCTCTTTAATAATTTATGGTATGTACACAAAAACTTTACTTCACATGTGAAAAATAAAAATTGAGTTCAGTTGGGTTAGATAGATTGCTTACCATCCAGTGTTAGTACATGTTAGTTAAAAGGTTAGAACACAGCTTTGTCTAACTACATAGGCCGATATGGATGAAAAAGCTTTTGATACGTATCCTTATATAACCATGTATCTTTAACTGGGGTTATTTTTCTTAAATCTTTTTTCATCTTGATTTTTTTTTACTGTGACTTATTCAGTTAAGTTGTTACATGCTAAATCATATTATACTTGATTTTAAGAGGGCTAATGTTTGTTGAATTCTTTGAAAGTGTTTTATTTGTATTATATCAGTTAATCATCACCTATATTCCCTGTAAATTTAATAAATATTTGTTGAGCATATTCCTTTTGTCATGCACTATGTTAGGCAGTAGAACTATAAACACCTGTAGTTATACTTGTTTCTTAAGTGCTCACTCTTCCCAACCTTTTAGCTTGGGAAATAGACAAGTAAGCAGACTGCTACAATACAGTATGAGTAGACCCTGTGAAGTGAACTGCACCGTGGTTTGAAAGCAAGTAAGACAGTCACTGTCCAAAACTCCAGAGTAAGGAAAGGCTCCTCAGAGGATCTGGAAAAGATTTAAGACATTTAGGAATTACTTACATGAAGAGGGAAGGAATAGGGCAGTGATGAAGAGGTAAGATTCCTCTAGGTGTTAAAAATGAATACCCATTGCCCTTTCTGTTTTTGCCGTATTGTTATAAGTAACTCTGAGTGCAATTGAAAGAATTCTGGGTGTTTACTTTTTTTTCTTACTTGTTTTAGTTCTTAGGATTGACCTTGTGCTTACTTTACTTACACTATCATGCTTATCATGTTGCACTATAAATCTCTATTAATTCACAGTATCTTGTTTCTGAGACTAATGGGCGTCTTGGAGCTAAGGACTGCCTTTTACCTCCTTGTTCTTAGTGCCAAGCTGAGTGCCATGCTTATAAAGGGCAGTCAGCGAATGCTTTGTTAGATTAACATTTATGTCCATATTATGGACCTTGTTCTTTATAATGATAAACAGCAAGTATTAGAGGTTTGTTCTATGGTAAGAAAAGAGAATATTTAAAAAGAGGATACCAGGACTTTCCTTTTATTTGTATATTGGCCCTAATCAATTAAAAAAAATATGACCAAAAATAAACCATTTACAGACAATTTCTTTTTAATTTCCAAAGTCAATTCTTGAAGTCAATCTGTTCTCTAAGCATTCAGATAAAAATGTATGTCAACCTATTTGCCATGAATAGCACTTATATTTCTAGTTTGTTGGTTTCAGAACCTTTAACTTTTTACTATAGCTATGGACCATGTCTGTCCTTGTTCATTTGCTCCTAGCTCCAAAATGGATAACATTTGTAGGAGCTTTGTATTATCCTTTCATATGCAGACTTTTGGGTGCTAAAATAAATTATTTAGTCACTGGCTATTTGACCTCCTCAGACACAGGTATAGGGAAAGGCAAAGAACCCTTGGTGTAAAGAAAAAAGATGTAATTAGCATTATCACACACATACACACCCTTTCTTAACAAGACACTGTAAGTGGTTTAATGATTACATTTATCATCCCCCTCCAGCCACTGTACTTCTCTTTTACCTACCCCCATGGAAACCTCTCAGAAATGTTGGCAATTGCTAGGGTTTAATTTGAGTTCTTTGTTATTACACATCCCTCTTGTAACATATTATTTCTGTAAAAGTTCTTTGAATAGCAGGTTTTTTTTTTTTTTTTTTTTTTTTTGTGGTGGTGATCTGGAAGAGTCATAGCTGCAGCCTAACATGATTTTGGAAAAAAAGAAAAGAAAAGAAAACCTGTGATGGAATAGAACAAAGTGAAATTAAGCAGTGTCCAATGACCAGTGACTTATGGGAAATAAGATATTTTCTCTTTCCCTCTGTAAAAGACACATTGATAATGTAATTTGTAAAATCAGAGAATACTAGCTTACTAAACATATTGCTGTTATTTGGCAGATTTAAAGGAAGACCTTCTGCTTAGTAGAGCATTTCTGGGAAGAGGTAGGGAAAAAAAAAACTTGCTTACTTCAGTTTGGGCCATCTCCAGAGTCTGAATCCCTAAGATTGATTGTCCTAGGGAAATTGAGGCAACATAATGCAAATTTCTAACCTCATGGGATTAGGCAACTCCATAAGCAAGAATAATGAGACATCCAAAATGTAATTTCTGAAGAACCATTCTGAAGACTAATTGTGTGTGCGTGTGTGGTCATTTGAATGTCCTTTTGTAGATTGTATGTTGTGAACATTTTTAATGGTAAGAGATCTAAATAGCTGATGGTAAATGTAAGTGCTGGGGGTGTAGACTTGAGTATAAACATGCAGAGTTTTACAGTGTGAGCTGCTCATCCACACATTCTCTAGGTCAAAGTTCAGAGCCAGTAGAAGAGCCTATGCAGATATTTTGTATCTTCAGATGAGTGTTTCTGCCAGTGTTTCAAATAATTAGCATTGCCATAGATGTGTACACTTGTCATTTTTTTTCTTAACCCTTGAATTGGGGCTGGTGCAAAGGAGATAAATCTTGCTTTTTTGCTATTGGGGCACAGTGCTGCGATTAGTCCTGTGCTTAATTGTGGTAATCAATCTGGAAACACTTATGAAAGGTATAATTATGATTTAGGAGGCAGCTTTGTTTTGGTCACGTTATAGATGTTAGCACATGAATAGATTTTTTGTGCATGTGCTCCCTTTATTTTTCTTTTAAGGAAAATAATTTATTACTCTGTAGATAAGAGACCTTGGTGGTAGAATGAAAGCATTGTAGTAGGGAATACATTTTATAGGAATGGGAATCAAATCTGTAGAAACTCATGTAAAAACCATACTTTAAGATGCAGCGTATATAAAGAAATTCGTAAACCTTTTAATTTTCTTCTTTTACAATCCATCTAAAAAGTAGTTAATTAAAAGCAAGATAATGAGGTAAGGGATAGCTGAGAAAAGAAGCAGCAACGTGTGATTTCTTCAACTATGTTCTTTTGTTTAGGTGATTTGGGACACTGGTCACCCAAGATAGAAACAGTTTGGGGAGAGATTATGGAAACAGGGAGCTAGGACTTTTAGAGGCCTTTTTTGTCTTTCTGAGGTATTGATTTATAATAATTAATTTACTGATAATTAATGATAATCAATGATATTCTGAGTGTAGTGGCCAAGCAGTTTTGCCTTGTGGGTAGAATAAAGGCGAAATTACATGATAATTCTCAAGGAGAGAAATAAGCATATGGAATCTCTGAGAAGACAGATGTGGAAGAGACACAGAAAACACAAGCAGTGGTTTTGTTATTTCATCAACATGATTACCAAATTCCATTTGAGGATCCTTTGCTGACTTCCAAATATGGAAGCTGAAGGCAAGATGAGTTTCTGACTAGAATGAAAGAACTAATGCAAAACTGACTCCAAGAATCAAAAGCAGGTGAGTGAGAGGAAGTTTTCATTCTCAGATGTGAGAAGCTGGAGAGGAAAAGGGTAAGTTAGGAAGGGGAAAAAGAGGTAACACTATACTACAGAGGCTGTATAGTAAATAGGATGGTCTTCACTCAAAGGAAGTATTATCTGTTTCTATGGACTGAATTGTGTCCTCCCCCAAATTTATATGTTGAAGCCCTTAACACTTCTCACATCAGATTTGACCATATTTGGAGACAAGGCCCTTAAAGAAGTGACTAAGTTAAAATGAGGCTAGGACAGTGGGCCCTATTCCAAGCTGGTGTTTTTATAAGAGGAAATTTGGATTCAGCAAGAAGGTGGCCAGTTTGCAAGCCAAAGAGAGAGGTATCAGAGAAACCAACCCTGACAACACCTTGATCTTGTATTTCCAGCCTCCAGAACTGTGGGAAAATCAATTTCTGTTGTTTCAGCCAATCAGTCTGTGGTATTTTGTTATGGAAGCAAAGCAATTGCAGAGAGTGCTGAGTGGAGTATGGGCTTAAAAAAGGAAAGGAGGATGGAAATGGTTGCGCAAGTCTATCATTGTGCTAGAAATTACTGAATTGTACCTATAAAATGGACATACCTATAAAATGGTTTCCAACCTCAAACCCAGTTGGAAAAATTATAAGAATTATAACTAAGACTGTCATCTCTTTCAGGGGATAGGAGAGAGAATACTTCCTAATTCATTCTATGAGGTTAGCAGGACCTTCATACCAAAACCAAAGACATCATAAGAAAAAAAAAAAAAAAAAACAAGTGCAGACCAATTGCCTCTCCTGAACATAGATGCAATATCCTCAACAAATCATTAGCATATCGAATCCAAAATAGCATAAAAAGAATGATATTCTACAACCAAGGGGGGTTTATCCTAGGCATGCAAGGCTAGTTCAGCATTTGAAAATCAGTTAATGTGATACATTACATCAATAGCCTAAGAACAAAAATCACACAATCATATCAATAGACATAGAAAAAGCATCTGACAAATTCAAAAACCATTCATGAAAAACCTCTCACTAAACTAGGTATCGAGGGAAACTTTCTCATTTTGATAAAAACTATCTACAAAAACTCTGCAGCTACTATTATTTTTAATGGTGGGAAATTCAAAGCTTCCCCATTAAGATCAGGTACAACACAAGAATGTCTCTTCTTATCACTTTTTTACACTGCACTGGAAGTCCTTATTAATGCAATAAGGCAAGAAAGGGAATAGAAGGTATACAGATTGGGAAGGAAGACATAAAACTGTCCTTATTCACAGATGACACAATTGTTTCTATAGAAAATCTAAAAGAATCAACAAAAAACCCCCAGCTTGAGCTAATTAGCAATTATAGGAAGTTTGCAGGATTCAAGGTTAGTATACAAGTCAATTGTTTTCCTATCTACCAACAATGAACAAGTGGAATTTGAATTAAAAATGCAATGCCATTTAGATTATGACTCTGAAGTGAAATGTGTAGGTATAAATTTAACAAAACACATAAAATGTCTCTATGAGGAACTACAAAATTCTGATGAATGACATCAAAGATGAATGAAGTAATTGAGAGATATTTTATGTTTATGGATAGGAAGACTCAATATTGTCAAGATGTCAGTTCTTCCCAACTTGATCTGTAGGTTCAATGCAATCCCAATCAAAATCCCATCAAGTTATTTTATGGATATCAACAGATGTTTTATAGAGTTTGTTTCAAGAGGCAAAAGACTCAGAATAGCCAACACAATATTGATGGAGAAGAGCAAAGTTGGAGGATTGATACTACCTGACATCAAGACTTACTGTAAAACTACAATAATAAAGACAGTGTGGTGCTGACAAAGGAATAGACAAATAGATAATGGAAGAGAATAGAGAACCCAAAATAGAGCTGCCCAAATACAGTCAACTGATCTTTGAAAAAGGAGCAAAGGCAATAAAATGGAGCAAAGGTATTCTCTTCAACAAATGGTGCTGGTACAACTGGACTTCCACATTTTAAAAAATGAATTTAGACACAGACCTTACACTCAAAATAGATTATAGACCTAAATGTAAAATACAGAATTATAAAGTTCTCAGAAGATCACATAGGAGAAAACCTAGGTGATATTGGGTATGGTGATGACTTTTTAGAGAAGAAACCAAAGACACGATCTATGAAATAGATAATAAGCTGGACTTTATTAAAATTTAAAACTTCTGCTCTGCACAGAATTAGAAGAAAAGCCACAGAGTGGGAAAAAATATTGTAAAGGACACATGTGATGAAGAACTCTTAACTAAAATATAAAAGGAACATTTATAACTCCACAATAAGCGGTGCCTGGCTGGCTCAGTTGGTTAAGCATCCAACTCTTCATTTCAGCTCAGGTCACAATCTTATGGGTTTGTGAGATTGAGCCCCACATTGGGCTCTGCACTGAACATGGAGCCTCCTTTGGATTCTTTCTCTCCCTCTCTCTGTACCCCTCCCCTGCTCATGTGTGGTCTCTCTATGTCTCTCAAAAATAATAAACATTAAAAAAATTTAAAAAATATATCTCCAATCATGAATATTGCTTGAAACAACTTGATAGCTTCCCAGTGCACTAAAGAAATGTCCTTAATGTTTGACAAGGTCTGTTACATGGTTTCCCTCCCTAACTTTGTGGACATGCTGCTGTTTTTCATTAACATCATTATTCTTCATACACTGTACATTGTGCCACATGCAGTCTTGTCTCAGAGCTTTTACATACCCTGTATTGTCTTTCTGGGATATTCTTTTCACGCTACTTATCTACCTGAAAACTGCTTATCCTTGAGATACTAGGTCAATGTTATTTTTGCAAAGGAGACTTTCTTAAATCCTTCAAACTCTATTAGGTAGTGCCTGTCATCAGAAAATGACAGTAAATATTGATTGGTAAGATGAACGTGAGATCCAAATAATTGAGTAAAATTGTGAAAAACATGTAGCTATTTCACATGAGCTTGGGTCCCCTAGAACATAGAAATTACATATCCAGGTATTAAGGGAACTTGAAGATAAGATTATTGAGCCACTGTCAGTGTTTGCTGAAGAAAAGGAACATGTGTATTAGGAGGAACTCTGAGGGACCCAGGATGGATATAGTGCCTGCTAATTTTTATAAAGCATTAGCGGATAGAATTTATGAACCACTGACTGGTTGACTTGCTATCAGTCCAGACTGCCATCTTAAAAGAATTTATTTTAAAAAATACATATTTTGTTAACATCTAAAACAGGAAAAATGTGTAATTAGAAATAGCTAGCACAGGTCTCTAAAGGCATATCATGCCATACTAGCTTTTTAGGCAAGAAAATACAGTAGACTTAACATTCTTGCCTTTGTAAGGAATTTTACCAATTACTTCATGATATAATAGAGAAATACAGGTCACAGGGAAAAGTATTTAGGAGGATTGGTGCCTGGTTGAAATAATGTGCCTGGTTTTAATTGTCACTTTTGAAAGACATGTTTATTGGTGTGCTATAGAGATATGTTCACTACTTCTATCACTGGCTTGAATGTGGTGCTAAGAGTAGGTTCATCACACTTTTTTGATGTTTCAGACTGCAAAGGATGGCTTTTATATTGAATAACTGAATTAAGATAGGCTTTGTATCTTAAAAAAGGATAGTTTCAAAAGAGGTAAATAAAAGAATATGTATTTTGTTTCCAACACATGTCATAAGTCTTGTCTATATAAATCCATACTGTAGGACAGCCTTAAGAGCAGCATCCTATTCAGAAGAAGTGAGTAATCCTATTCTGCATTACTCAGATTCTTAGAATATTACATTTTGTTCTAAGCATGACATTCTAAAATACAGGGAAAAAGTACCCTGAGACTTAGCAAAAGGGAATTACTGTTATATGATCCACAGTTGCTCAAAATCATCTCCTATGAAGAAAAGTGCATGGGGAACTGGAAATTTACCTTGGAAAAGAGAGGCCTCCAGGAAAGAAAAAAAAAGTAACAATCTTCAAACCTTTGAGGTTGATCCCTGAATGTGGAACAAATACAAAGAGGCATTTCAGCCCAGTACAAATAATGTGAATGATATTGACTGTTGTATTTAAACTGTGTAATACATGCATTAAAATGATTTTATCAATGTTAAAATAGCATGTGTCTTACAAAAAAAACAGGCCATATATATTTCTGAGTTCAGTGTAATGAAAAAATGTAAGTAGTTTTTCAGAAAAGGAAAGCCTTTGTGGGAAGTGTGTAGATGAGTTAGGAATGACACCCATCAGCTTAATTAAAATAAATTGGTTTTATAATATATCACATAAATTTTATTGGCAGGAGAATAAGACATCAAGTGTATGCAGAAACTTTGCTAAAAGTTTGGGTATATTTTCTCATGTTTTTGCAAAAAGTTTGGATATATATTTCTCATATTTTCAAACCAGAATAAGTCAATTATGTGGTAAGTAGCTTTTAAGGTAACCTTATTTTTGAGCTTAATAATTTGTGGATGCTAAAACAAGGGACTTTAAAACTCAATAATTCATACAAAGTTAATACTTTTGCTTTCCAAAATATAAGAAACCCTTGTACTTTAGATGTTGATGAAGTAAAATCAATATATAAAAATTGATATCTATCTATAATATAATGCGTAAGTGTTTTCCTGGATACATTTCACCACTTGCTTGTTTGTAATATTAGATGTTTAACTACAGGACTTCAGAATACAGTTCTTTAAAAAGGTATAAGCATATAGCTGATGGAAACTTTAACATTTGTCTCTTCCTTCTTAAATTTATGGACATAATGTATCCTGACTTAGAGTAGTCCTATTTCCTCATTGACATGAATTTTTTTCATGTTGCTTATTCCATTGTGGTGTTCTAGATGTTTACTTAAGTTTACAGTGCTATTGATGTTTACTTTAGAATAATTCTATTGATTATATTTTTAGATGGAAAATAAACCCATATTTACATATAAAACAAACATGGTGATTAGGCACTTATGTTTATGGACACTAGTATTAAAGAGTTTGCTTTACCAACTACTTCTTTGGAATAAGGCTACATCATGAGACTTGTGTTCTTTAAAATAATCTTGTGTTCTTATAGTGCATATATAGTCTCTGGGTATAGGTTTAGTTTATTAGAACCTAAATAAAATCATAATTCCTGGTCAGTAGTAACAGATATATTCAGAGATATATAAAGATATATTCTGGGGGGATGTTTAAAATACAAATGAACTTGCCTGTGCAATTTGAGGCTAAATGCTGAGGTTTACAATTTGAAATTTATGTTTCAAGCAAAACTTAATTTACTCCATGCGATAGTAATAATGGTAATAAAATAGGATCACTACTTACTCTGCAAAAGGTGTGAGTTTTTACTGTCTCTGTTCCCAGGTGGAATATATTTTAATGTTTTGAAAACCGAACCTGCATAATATCTACAGTTTTTAAAAAAAGACTATCTTGTAGGGAAAGCTACATGAAGTAAACAATAGCGTCAACTTTCAACTAGCTAAAGTGACATGAATATGAATAGATAGAATGGCAAAGTGTAAGAATCAGATCATCATACCTAACATACAACAGCAAACATTTTGGATACATGACCATCCAAGTGTGTGTCAGTAAAACAGCAGCTTGTCAAAAACAGCTGTAGCAGACACTAATTGTATTCCCTCTGACATGTGCTGATGTTGTCCTACTTGAAATACCTTCAAATAGCTGTTTGAGGGATTTTTCTTAGTCCAAACACAGATCATGTCAGGTGTGCCAAGAGAGTATTGGCTTTGGTAGCAGCCCTTGGCCAATGACAGATGGCATTGGGGGATTATTACTTCGTTTCTTCACTTCTTGGGTGGATAACCTGAGGGATGTTGTAGTGTTTCACAGAGGTCCCCACAGTTGCTCATAGCAATAACCTAACGATTAGTAGCATTTTCTTGGCTTTCTTCCCTTCCTTTTTACTTACTCACTTCCCCAGAATCCCCTCTCAACTAAGGTATTCACACTAAAGACTTTGTCTCAGAGTCTGCATGTAGGGCAATCCAACCTAAGAAAACTGTTTATTGACACTCCCAAATGTTCTCATTGATATCCATGTAAATATACCCAAAGAGAAACACAATTGCAAAATTGTACACTCGGAATATTAACCAGCAGTCTTTCAGGCTACCAGTCACATTTTTACCCATCAAAACAGAAATAGAAATCTAAAGCAAAACAGCAGTTAGACAGGAAGAAGGCAGCAGGTTTTCATTCTATTCCTATTTTGTATCCTCATTGTGTAGACGTTGGCCTTTGACCTCCAGAAAACTGGCTAGAGTTTACCCACTGCTATTTTACAATATCTTGACAGATCAATCCTACTTGCCTGTCCTCATGAGTATCTTCTTCCTCTAATTCCCACAGACTGAGTGTAAGCAGTAGAAAAGTGTAGAAATTCTGCAGAAGGGTGGGTAGTATAGAAACAGAGAGAGAGCCCTGGGACTGATGGTTGTCATGTCCCTTTCTCTACTTATTTATTTTTATCATTATTTTTATGATTATTTTTAATATTTCAAGTTTTTATTTAAATTATAGTTAGTTAACATACAGTATAATATGAGTTTCAGGAGTGATTCATCACTTACATACAACACCCAGTGCTCATCACAAGTGCCCTCATTAATACCCATCACCCATTTAGCCCATACCCCTGCCCACCTTTCCTCCAGCAACCATCAGTTTGTTCTCTATAGTTAAGACTATCTTATGGTTTGTTTCCCCTCTTTTTTTTTTCCTTTCCCCTATGTTCATCTGTTTTGTTTCTTGAATTCTACAGATGAGTGAAATCATGTATTTATCTTTCTCTGACTGACTTATTTCACGTAGCATAATATACTCAATTCTTTGTCTAATTTTGGTGAGTTAAGGTGTATGGACTATTTAAAACCACCCAGGAATATTTCCTACTCCATGTATTGTTTGATAAAGCATTAGGGAAGGCAAAACTTTTAGCTGAGGGAAATCACACTCACAAACATGTTTTTGATACAATCAATTTCATTAAAAGCTCTATAGATCAGCTTTCTTTCTAACTGAAAGATCTAAGGGTACAGTGATTTTAGCACTTATGTAAATGTAAGGTACAAGAGGAAATCTACCTACCTTATATGTTATCATGTACCAGAGTAATGTGTGGGATAGGAGTAAGTGCTCAGAAAAACAAACAAAAAAGTAAATAAAAATTTATAGATTGCATAGATATATCAAGACTGGCTATATAAAAATATGATTATCATGAAGCCTAATGATAGAATCATTTTAAAAAACCAAAACTTTTTCATCTCATTTAAAAACAAAGCATTGTGGGGCGCCTGGGTGGCGCAGTCGGTTAAGCGTCCGACTTCACCCAGTCACGATCTCGTGGTCCGTGAGTTCGAGCCCCGCGTCAGGCTCTGGGCTGATGGCTCGGAGCCTGGAGCCTGTTTCCGATTCTGTGTCTCCCTCTCTCTCTGTCCCTCCCCCGTTCATGCTCTGTCTCTCTCTGTCCCAAAAATAAATAAAAAACATTGAAAAAAAAAAAACAAAAAAAAAAACAAAAAAAAAAACAAAGCATTGTGTCTATTGTGCACAGGAAATGATATTAAAAAAAAAAAAGATTTGCTACTGTAAACAGAAGAAAAATAAGTATCTACTACACTGAACTTCAATTCTTTTTTGTGGAGAAAACTGAGGCCATGTCAGAATCTCTTTCATTTATCCTGTCCCTAAAACCTAAGGACAGCTCCTTTGTCACATAGGATGAAGTTTCCTCTGTACTACTTAATTTAAAATTAGTTTTTTTTTTTTTAGCCAATTCTTACATCATCTGCCAATCTTCTCTAGAGCCTTGTCTTATTAGTATTGTTTGTCAGTATCACCTTTCTGCAGGCTTTTTCTTCTTACTCAAAGTTAATATCTAAACCTTTCCCATTCAGAAAAGGAAGAATAAATATTTAGCTGCTGTCTAATATCTTTTCCTTCTTTTTAATTTTAACTTTAAAAAATAATTCTCATCGTGTTCACTTCTGCACTGCCATTAACTTCCAAGTTTACCCCATTCTGGCATCCATGCTCATTTCTTCATTGTTCAAGTCTGTTCTACATTTTTGAAAATGTTTAGCCTCATCTGATCCTGTGAATTAAATTTCAGTAGTTCTAACAATCAGAAAATACTTCATGTATTTTTCCATGCCTCCTGTGTAATAGTATCTCCACTGACTGTAAATCACTGTTCTTTCAAAACTATTCTCTTTAAGAGCCGTAGTGGCATTCTAAGTGTAACCACCAATACAATTTCTTCCTGTGCAAGACTTCCATACTAAATTGTACACAATTAATCTCATTCTCCTTTTTAAGCCTTTATATTTCCTTTGATTGTAAAGCACTGCATTTACCACTTTCCCCTTATACTTCCCTCATTTTCCTCTTTGCCTCTTTTCTCTCTATTGAGTCCTTAAATATCAGTGTTTCTCAGAGTTTCATTCCTCATTCATTGCATGTAACACTCTACACTAGTGATCCTTAATGCTTTTGGTTTTAATTTATACATCTCTTTGAAACTCTATAGATAGCTATGGCCTTTTTGTTCCAAGAAGGGGGATGAGTGGGTGATAACATACATATTACACAAGGACACAGCATTTGTATATTTCAGAGGACTTAATGAATTCTCTGAAGCCCATTAGTGGACTTTTGATTTAAAACTTTTAATCATCTACTCTCTTTAACTATCCATTGATAACTCTCTGAAACTTACATTATTTATCTTTATGTTTACTACAGAGGTCTCCCAACTGTACCAGCCTCTAGTCTTGCCCCAACAAATGCATCTTCCATTCAGTTTCCAGAATTATCTATAAAGGAAATCTATTTATAAAATCTAAGGTTTAAAATATCATGGGTTCTTCCCATTATTTGTACACTATCTGTCTCTCCTGCCATTACCTCTTGTCATCTCTTGCACATGAATTACTTTTCATGATGTGCATGCTATTGGCCAGAAACGATATCAGTTATTTCACCTTGTTTATCTGAAAAATGTGTATCTTTTTAAAGTATTGCTAAGAGATTTGGAATTCTTAATGGAAAGTACGGAAATCTAGGAGCTTAAGAGAGAAATACGGAAGAAATGTAATTAAGAAGGCTGGAAAATTTTTGTCTTTGTAATTATGGAAAGAGATTAATAGACCATAGGGTTTGGATTATTTTTATTCATATCCAGACATTTTAAATGTTCTAAATGAATATTTGAAAATAAATATGATGGGGAGGGTGAAATAATAGCAGCAGCAAAGGGCAAGTCTCAGTTGGCAAAGTCGAAAGTGGGCCTGGCATTAGGGGGCAGTAGCAGAGCATAAACCATCTGCAGAGAAGCTGGGTTAATTACTGCTAAGGCAGCCCTCATGGTTGATTGTCATTTAGTGAATGATTTGACTTATGTCATGTTACTCTAATGGTTTAGAAGTCAATGACCTTCTCATTGTTCTCATCAGTATCAAGCAGCTCTGATTAAGTGTATGTTGTATTGATAAAGGGGCTGTATAATGAGAACTATGTGGATTGAATCAATATTTAGGAGATGGAGTAATAAATGGTAGTCTCAGAATATATTTATATTTATTCGAGATTTGTCATTATATAGAAATGATAAAAAAATTTTTAACTCAAACTAAAAAGTCATTTTTAGAAAATATATGTTTCCAGTCTTGCCTTTCCACTGGCATCCATTTTTTTTTCCGAAAATTTTTGCTCTTGGAAAAGTAATACAATCTTAAACTACAGGTTTCAAAATGCTATGTTTTAAGTTTGTTTTTCATCTTAAAAAGTCAGAGTTGTTTTCAGCATTGCCCATTTCAGGATAAAAAAGGAAGCATTGCATTGGCTAAGAGAAAATTGCATAGGAAATATTACTTATGACTTACCAGTGGCTGTTTTATATACTGCTTGGAGTAGTTTAAAATACCCAGTTTTACACTCTTCCTGTAAGAACATGCTGGCAGTTTGATAAGATAAAACATTAAAGACACAGGTTTGTTTATATTTAGCTTTATTCTATGTTGTAATGACAGCACTTGTAGTTTTTGGTGACATTTCTCTATTTTCCTTAAATATTTCTTAAGGCAATAACCTGTATAAGTCATATCTACAAAATATAATGGGTTGTAAATTCTAGTTCACAGTCAATTTCACACAGAACCATTTCCAGGTTTCATCACCCTCCTCAATGATCTTGACAAGCTTCAGTTATTCGTTGTTCCTTTTGTTTGGCAGCAGACTACCATTTTAGTTTTAAGTGAAAATGCAATATGAGCAACTCACTGTAGAATCACTTTTTTTTTTATTAGCCTTTGAATTGGTCACAGTAATAAGAGATAACATTTTTGGGTAAGTTTTGTGTAAGTAGAAATTTAGAGGCCTACTTGCTTTACAAATAACAAGAATTTCACATAAATCACAATTGATAGTATAATTTTCTCCCGAAATATGTATCCTTTAAAATACCAGGCGAGTCTTATCAATATTGGTTTTATTGCAGAAGTGGCACTGCATCTTCAAGTTATCTGATTAGTCAGAAGAGCAAATGCATTCCAAGGGCACAACTGTTGAAAAACAGAGGCAATTACCAAATAATTGAAGCTTGTCAAGATCACCTACATGCCTGAAGAGGAGCATATGATAACCTTTATGCATACAGTATTTGGAATCAAGAAGACAGAAGGTTATTGCGTGACTTTGCAGGCTATTGCATTGATTCTAAGTCTTCGTCAGAATATAGTAGTGATCAATCATGGTTGTGCTCCTATATAGTAGAGTTAGTCCACAAGTCTGTCATTAACATCTGTCAATGGTGGGCCCAGGCAACGAAGGAATAGGAAATGTGCAAGTGAACACAGCAGCAAAGCAAACATGCAGAGCTGCAAACATTAAAAGGTTACACACTGTGAACTTTTTCATGTGATTTGAAGATCCCAGCTAAATAAATCTCACTGAACAATAATTATGCCGCTTAGAGGAAATTTTGTTCATTTAACTTTGGGAACATCAGGATATAAACTCAAAGATTTTAAATAATTTGTTAAACCTAAGTCAGGGTTTCTAAAGTAGTAGCCCATGCAGTGTGTTCAATAATCACAATATTTAAGAAACAGGAATTAGTGGACAGCATTTAAAACCTAAGTACTTCACATAGAGAATCTGTTTCAAAATATTATTTTTTAAAAAATTTGGAAAAGAGGTTATTACTAGGCTTTTATAGCCTAAGGTCATTAATCAGTTGGTGAGAAGTAGTGGGTCTTTCCTTTAGATGGGATATGCCCTCTCTAGTTTGCTCAAGTCTCTAGCACCTTTCTATTGTTCACTGACACTGAAGACAAATTATCAGTTGTCACTTAATATGAATCTTGCAGTGCTGTTTAATTTATATCTGGAGTTTGCTTTCATTATTGTTTCCTGAATTGCCCCTGAAGATCTTGAGTTTGCAATTTTGCTCTAATTAAACTGATTTTGAAATTATATACCTAATATGGGTAATCCCCAAAGACTATCTGCTTTAGCATCAAGAAATCTAGAAGATGAAACAAGCAGTCTCTGAATCTGTGCATTACACTGATTTAAGAAAGAGCTGAAAGTCAATCAAATGAGGTTTGGCATCCAGAGGCTCAGACCACACAGTAGGGAATGGGAAGGAGCACATTTCAGATAAGGATACCAGGCCAACTTTGCAGGTGTTGTTAGTAAATTCTTACATATGTCACCAAAGAACTATGTATGAGTCTTGCCTCAGGGAACAGAAGAAAAGACTGTGTGCCTAAACCGCTGTGCTTTTAAAGTGCTTGGCAAGCATTTGCCAGGCAGAAGCCAGAAATCTCATATGATTGTAACTGTTGGCTGTGGTAAAGAGGCCAAGCTAACCACTCACACTGACAGTTTAACATTAGTGATAGTCTTACAGTGTAATTGGTTTTCTAATGTTGTTTTCATAAAGGAGAAAAAAGTCAAAGCCTTAACATCATAAAACATAATTTCAAGAAACCAAATCTATCATCTAAGTAAAAGCAAACACTATTCCATTTGCGATAGTCATACAAAATTAAGATAATCTTGAATAAACTGTAATGGATAAAAACATTTATATAGTAATGGAATGCTGCTGAATCTTAAGTTTTAATGAGTTCCTCATATTTAAAGAAGCCTATCTCCTGATTGGGAATCATTTACTGAAACCACCTCTTAACTAAGCTATATATGATTTGAAAAAAAAATCCATCTTCCTTAGTTCTATTTTTCATGTGTAAAGTGTTATCAATAGATTCCTTAGTTCACTAGAGTTGACAAACCCATGGACCAAATCCTTGACCTTTCCTGGTAAAGTTTTATTAGAATGTAACCACATCCCTTTGATTGTGTATTGTCTACAACTAATTTGTGTTATGACATAGCAGAGTAGTTCAAAGAGACCATATGGTCTGAAAATCCCAAAATGTTTACTATCTGGTCCTACACACACACAGACACACACACACACAAGCAATGTTGACCAATGTCTTAGATACTCAACTAATTTTCATAAACAAATCGGACCAAAGTAGGCCTTGTTAATCTGGTTCAAAACTATATGCATCTCATGTTAAGAGGCATAATTTCTGGTGTTGATAGTGGAATTCATGGGGATTTTCTAAAATGCATCAGAAAGAAAGAAAATAAGAGACTTGATCCTTTTTAAACACATTAAAAGTGGTGCATAATGAACATAATATTAGCATGTTGTATGTTTCTACCAGGTACCTTTCTGGAAACAAACATAATGATTGAAAGGTTAACATGGTGACAAATTCATCACATTAAATCAGACTAAAACTGTAGAAGAGTCTCCATTTTGCTTCTTTCCAGGTACTCAGGTTTCAGCTATATTGGCCGCCAGCAGTTGATTAAGGATAATCCATTAAAAGAGTGGTTTTTAAACTATAGTTGCACCAGGATCACAGGCAGGGCTTGTAAAGGGACAGATTCCTGGGCTCCACCCTCAGAAATTATGACTCAGTGGGGTTTGTGGGGGGGGGATGGGGGTGGGGACGGTGGGGGCAAAGTTTACAATTCTAACAATTTCCCAAATGATGCTGATTCAGCAGCTTGGTTAAGAGACCACACTTTGAAAATCACAACATTAAAGTATTCAGTGATAAGAAAATAAGGGATATCCTACTTGACGTATTCACTTTTACATTGTTATAAGGATGATTTAAACATTCAAGAGACAGAAAGAGACACAGCATGAGTATGGGAGGGGCAGAGAGAGGGGGAGACACAGAATCTGAAGCAGGCTCCAGGCTCTGAGCTGTCAGCACAGAGCCTGACCCGGGGCTCGAACTCAGGAACCACAAGATCATGGCTTGAGCAGAAGTCGGACACTTAACCGACTGAGCCACCCAGGCGCCCCTAGGATGATTTTAGCTGACAAGTATAGTAGTTTCCCTTATCTGTGAGGGATGTATTTCAAGACCCCCAGTGGATGCCTGAAATCCCAGATAGTATTGAATAATACATATGCTATGTTTTTCCCTGTACATACATACTTGTGATAAAGTTTAATTTATAAATTAGGCACAGTAAGAGATTAACAAGAACAGTAATAAAATAGGCCAGTTATAACCATATATAGTCATAAGAGGAATATGAATGTGGTCTCTCTCAGAATATTTTATTGCACTCTATTCATTCTTCTTGTGATGATATGGGGTAATAAAATGCCTATGTGATGAGATGAAGTGAGGTGAATGCCTTAGTCATTTGTGACATGGCGTTTAGGCTACTACTGACCCGATGATAAGTGAAAAGGAGGATCATCTGATTCTGGACTATGGTTTACCATGGGTAACTGAAACCGTGGAAAGCAAAACCACAGATGAGATGACTGTAGATTAATCATTCAAGCAAAGGACAGAAACTTTAAAACCACAATAAAGACTTGAATCTGAGTTCTTGTATTCATCAGCCAGTTAAAATCTCAGTTTTCTTGTAATTATATACTGGACATGAATTTCTATCTATCTTATAGGATTATTTTGAAGTATTTTTAATTGCTTAATATTTTGAACATCACTGTTAAAATGTAAGACATTTACAAACATTTCAAAAATATTAACTAGTTTTTAGCAATGTCATTCATCAAAATAAACTGGATCATTTTGCTGATTTCTGTCCATAACTATTTACCTCAGCTTATTCTCAATATCTTGTTAATGAACAGATGTGATTTATATCATTAGATACTTTTATGTACTTGCTCAGAACACTGTCCACCATAAAGATAATAAATCATTCATTTAAAATGAGACACCATACGAGACACCTTATATGTAGGACATATATCTCCCATTTACATTTATTTTTTTCTTTTATCTCTCTTTTTTTTTTTTTTTTTTTTTTTTTTTTTTTGAGAGCGAGAGTGAGAGAGAATTCCAAGCAGGCTGCACACTGTCAAGGAGGAGCTGGATGTGGGTCTTAGTTTCATGACTCAGATCATGACCTGAGCTGAAGCCAAGAATCAGATGCTTAACCAGCTGAGCCACCCAGGTTCCCCCTATTTACTTCTTCATTTCAGCTCCCTACTGCTGTCCGCCTTTTCTGCTATAGTCATGATATACATGGACTCCATCAACAGGTCTATATAGCCTCTGGCTTCCTGTTTTCACCAATTAGGACTCCAGCAGGAAATCAGGGAGGAGAAGGATAGAGAATGTGGTGAAGATATCTATTCCCTTGGTTCACTTCTGATATTTCTCAGGATGGCTATTTGTTATCAGTCTCATTGTTCCTCTTGTGGAATCCTGCTCTACAGCACTTCCTCTCCTGCTAACCTCTGCTCCTTCTTGTCTTTAGACTTCATGAAGATACAGCTTGATGTTATAGGCCCCACATGGAGACTCACTTGTGCGACCCTTATATGCTGCTTTTATCTTTCTAAATATATCTTTTGTAAATAAGCCCTCTGAATTATTGCAATTTTAGTGGATCTTGTTGGGATCCTAACTAATAATAACACCCTTACAATGAGCTTATGAAATAAATATTATTTTACCATTTTACAGATGAGGAAGCTAAAGCTCCAAGAAGTGTCTCAATCCAAACTGAGTACTAATGTTCAAGAATGCAGTCTTTCTACTACCAAAGTTTCTCAAATGTGGGTACACATAAGGATTACTTGGAGTGTTTGTGAAACATTTATCAGTAAGTTTCATAGGCAGAAATTCTGATTGTAGTAAATGGGATAAATTTTAGAAATCTGCATTTTAAAAGCAAGCACAGGTTTTTCTGGATCTAATAATGTTAATAGTAATCTCATTACCTTTACAAATACTACTATTAGTTAACATTTGTTATGTTTCCTATTAGCTAGTATCTTCCTAAAAATCATAATGAAGAATATGCCATTCTTACCTTTTTATAGATGAAGAAACTGATGAATAGAGAATTTAAGGAACTTGACTAAGATGATATACCTCAGATCAGTGGCTCAGGAATCTTATTCTGAGCCCATGCTCTTGCATACCCCACTCTGCAGGGGACCTTTGGGCCATTCTTAGTGAACTGTAGCAAACTACCTCTAGGTCCCCAACTTCACTGCCTGTCAATTTTCTCACCTTATTACATGTCTTTATTACTCTTCTAAGGGGATAATTCTATCGTGATTATAATTCTAGTATTTCTAATTTATTTTATTTTTTACTTTGAAAGAGAGAGAGAGGCAGAGTATGAATAGGGGAGGAGCAGAGAGAAAGGGAGACACAGAATCTGAAGCAAGCTCCTGGCTCTGAGCTGTCAGCACAGAGCCTGATGCAGGACTTGAACTTGCAAACTGCGAGATCATGACCTGAGCTGAAATCAGACGCTTAACTGACTGAGCCACTCAGGCGCCCCTTTTTTAAAATTAAAAAAATATATATTTATTTTTGAAAAAATCCTAGTATTTCTAATTCACCTCCTCATGCCAAGCACTGTGAAAAGAATAATACCATCTGCTTTGGTTTCTCTGTTAATTTTATCAGACAGAGCTATATCTCTACTAAAGATTTTAGAATTTTTAAAAAACAGTGATCATGAGCAATGAAGCTAGTTTTATTTTATATATATATATATATATAATATATATACACATACATACATACATACACATATGTATGTATGTGTATGTTTAATAGTTACATACAGATAACATGTCCACTCTTAAAATCTATGGACATTTTTTCAGCTAATCATCTACGAAGAATACTAGCTAATTTTTCCATTTTGAAATATTATATATAACATCTAGAACATTGGCTTCACATGATAAGAACAATTTGGTTCTATATTCCTATTTCTGCAGAGTAGTGTTTTCTTAAAACTCTAGACTGCTTTTCTTTAACAGAACTTTATATGGTGATAGAGATGTTCTGTCTGTACTATCTAATGTATTAGTCACTAACCAGCTACATATGGCTTTGAGCATTTGAAATGTGGCTAGTGTGACTGAGAGACTGAATTTTTAATGCTATTTAATTTCAATTCATTTAAATTAAAATAGTGAGATGTGACTTTTGGCCATCATATTGGGTAACACAATGCTAGAAAGCAAATAAACAGCATTCTTTGGTCACTGATTCTTTAGTTGACATATTTAAAACATATTGTAATCTGGTTCTTTTATTTATTTTTTTTGTCTTTTTTTTAATATATTAAATTTATTGTCAAATTGGTTTCCATACAACACCCAGTGCTCATCCCAACAGGTGCCCTCCTCAGTACCCATCACCCACCCTCCCCTCCCTCCCAGCCCCATCAGCCCTCAGTTCTCAGTTTTTAAGAGTCTCTTATGCTTTGGCTCTCTCCTACTCTAACCTCTTTTTTTTTTCTTCCCCTCCCCCATGGGTTCCTGTTAAGTTTCTCAGGATCCACATAAGAGTGAAAACATATGGTATCTGTCTTTCTCTTTATGACTTATTTATATACACAATGGAATACTATGTGGCAATGAGAAAGAATGAAATATGGCCTTTTATAGCAACATGGATGGAACTGGAAAGTGTTATGCTATCTAGGCCATTTTATTTTATTCTACTTTATTTTTTAAAATATATGAAATTTATTGTCAAATTGGTTTCCATACAACACCCAGTGCTCATCCCAACAGGTGCCCTCTTCAATATCCATCACCCACCGTCCCCTCCCTCCCACCCCCCATCAACCCTCAGTTTGTTCTCAGTTTTTAAGAGTGTCTTATGCTTTGGCTCTCTCCCACTCTAACCTTTTTTTTTTTCTTCCCCTCCCCCATGGGTTTCTGTGAAGTTTCTCAGGATCCACATAAGAGTGAACACATATGGTATCTGTCTTTCTCTGTATGGCTTATGTCACTTAGCATCACACTCGCCAGTTCCATCCACGTTGCTACAAAGGGCCATATTTCATTCTTTCTCATTGCCACGTAGTACTCCATTGTGTATATAAACCACAATTTCTTTATCCATTCATTAGTTGATGGACATTTAGGCTCTTTCCATAATTTGGCTATTGTTGAGAGTGTTGCTCTAAACATTGGGGTACTAATCTGGTTCTTTTAAAACCTGCAAGTAGTTACAATATTTAAGTCCTTAAGAAGATGTAGATCTTCTTAATTAATAGCTCTATTTCTATTGCTATTTAAATTTAACCCAGAGTATCAAAAATATATAGTTGGTTTATGTATTCTATGTCTAATGACTTATTCTTTTTTGTTCCTGTGATATATTTTTTATGAATGCATTTTTTGCACTTTGGAACTTTACTTTCTGTAGCTGTGATGGATGTTGTCAGGGTGCTCTAATATTTGAGCAGTCATCCCCCATGAAATCATGACAGTTACCTATAAGAATGCAATTCAATGGGTCTTCCATAAATCTTTAATCAAGTATATAACTTGTTGTGGGGTTTTAATAAAGTTGTAAACATAGGAAATTTAAAGCCATCATTTCATACTGTTTTAATCCATAAAACATAGAAAAATGGTTGTTATTTTATCCATCTTCAGCAAAATAGAGTAATTTTAACAAGCCTTGGAATAAATACATTGAATATGATACACATTTTTCAGTTGAGTCTGACATCCAACCTCATGAATAAAAAAGGTCCTATTTATCATGCAGTAATAGTCATACACATTATATTTATCATGTCTATAACTGAGTCAGTTATATCCTGAAACTCTTCTGTTACTCCATAGTAATTATATAATTATAATCATGTCAGGTATATAAGTAGAAAATAACTACTTTAAATTTGTTTTTAATTTTATATTAATCTGTTTATTGGCTGGGATGTGGTTTTAAAATGTTGATGTTTTTAATGTGTTCTTATAATAGTCTTCATATGGAGGAAGTTATTAATTCTGTCATGCTTATGAATATCAACATTAAAGATGTATTTAGAAAGGTATAAATCTTAAATTTATCAGTTGAATGAAAATAGTTAATGCAGTTCATTCATTCAACAGATTTAAAGGCAGTTATTATTTTAAGAGACTGTGACACTCTCACTTTCTTTATAAAATACAATATTTAAGAGAAATTTGGACTCTCTTTTTAAATAGTATTTATTGCCTAAAAATCATCCCTCCTACATTTCCACTAAAATACTTATTAAAATCCATCCTTAAAGAGAAAATCTTACACAGTGAATATTTGAATTCACAATCCATCTGTCCAGAATCATAGAGATCTTTTCATCAACTACAAACCAAAGGAAATAGACTGAAAAATTCAATAACAAGAATCATCTCAACCCTATGAAGTAACTACTGCTAATAGCCCCATTTGCCAGCTGGGGAAATAGGAACAGGGAGTAATTTGCCCTGAGGTCCTACAAGGAGTAAGGGTTAGAGCCTCGTTTGGCTCAAGAGTGAATGCTCTGAACTACAATTCTATGTAAACATTTACTTAACTGTCCCTGCCCTGGAGAAACTGTAGACTAATAGGAGGGCATAGATTTGTAAGCATTTAAATGCAGGAAAGTTACTGGTTGCAGTAGACTCAAGTAAGCTGATACAAAAGGATAGAAGGAGAAGTTATTAATTCTATAAAAAGTGGGAAATATATAAAACAGAAACTGTTTTTTATGTCTATTTTCAGTGGCTTCTCAGCATAACCCATGTTGCCTGGAAGATTCTAGGCATATAATAATGGCATGATTGAATAAGTGAATTAATCAAACAGTGAATGGATCAATCAGTGGATGAGAAACTACAGAAAATCATAACCAGAAGTGTTCATAGGGTCTCAAAATGTTATAGGGAAACTAGAAATATTAGGTTTAAAGGTAAATATAGCCTTTATATTGGTAAAAATTTTTCAGATAATTAAAGACCAGGAAAATACATCCTGTATGGTTACAGAGGGCAAAAATTAGTAGAAATTATAACACAGTAAATTTTGACACAAAATAAAGAATTACCTAAGAGTTGTTCCCATTTGTATCTTAATTTATGAAATTTAAGGAACCTTAGTCTAATAAAAACTTCATTTTCTTTTCAAATTCCATATATTTTACACTATTAGTTTGTAACCTATTAGATTACTAGTATGTTATAGTAAGAATTTTAAATTTTGACCTATTTTTTAATTATTGAAGTGTAATTTACATGTTATATTAGTTTCAGATGTACAATATATTGATTTGACAGTTGTATACCTTCCTTAATTGCTCACCACAATAAGTGTGGTCATTATTGTCACCATACAATGTATTACAATATTATTGACAATATTCGCTATGCTGTACTTTTCATCTGTGTGACTTATTTTATAACTGAAAGTTTATGCTTCTAGTCCCCTTTATTTCACCCTTCCCCACCCCACAAAGCTTAAATATTTGTATTCATAAAAGGGAGTTTAATAATGTTGGAGAATTCAGTCACTTTGGAAGACAGTTTAACAATTTCTTACAAAACTAAAGAAACTCTTATCATATACTTCAGCAATCATACTTTTTGGTATTTACCTAAGGGTTTGAAAATTTATATCCACACAGAAGCCTACACATAGATGTTTATAGCAGCTTTATTCATCATTGCCAAAAGTTGGCAATGTTCTTCAGTAAATGAATGGATAAATAAACTGTGATAAATCTAGACAATATATCTCAGTTTTAAAAAGAAATGAGCTATCAAGCCATGAAAAAAACATGGAGGCAACTTAAACATATTACTAAGTGAGAGAAGCCATTCCAAAATCGGATTAATTCCAAGTAGATGACATTCTGAAAAAGGCAAAACTATGGAGACAAAAAAAAAAAAAAATCAATGGTTGCCAAGGATTTTGGAGGAGAGGGAGGGATGAATAAATGGAGCACATAGGACTTTTAGGGTAAGAAATACTCTCTATGATACTATAATAATGCATACATGTCATTATATATTTGTCCAAACCCATAGAATGTACAAGATCCTGAATAGTCAAAGCAATCTTGAAAAAGAAGAACATAGCTAGAGACATCACATTTCCTGATTTCAACTATATTAAAAAGCTATGGTAATGAAAATAATATAATATTGGCATAAAAACAGACACACACTTCAGTGTAACAGAATAAATATTCCAAAAATAAACCCATGAATATATGACCAATTAATTTACAACAGAGGAACCAAGAATTTATAATGGGGAAAGAATAGTTTTTTCAATAAATGGTGATGGGAAAACTGGATAATCACATTAAAAAGAATGAAACTGGACCCCTATCTCACACCATACACAAAATCAACTCAAATAGGATTAAAGGTGTGAATATAAGACTGAAACAAATCAAAACTATAGTAAGATATAATCTCACACCTGTTAGAGTGGCTATTATCAAAAAGATAAGAGATAACAAATGTGGGGGAGACTATAGAGAAATGGGAACCCTTGTGCACTGCTGGTTTGCCCACCATGAAAAACATTATGGAAGTTCTGCAAACATTAAAAACAGAACTACCATCTGGTTCAGTAGTCCCACTCTGGGTATTTATCCAAAGGAAATGAAATTAGGGCATTGAAAAGATATCTGCACCACCACCACCCCCCACCCCATGTTCCTTAGCGGCATTATTCACAATAGCCAAGATAAGGAAACAACCTAAGTGTCTGCATAAGGGTGAATGGATAAAGAAAATGTGGTATGTATACAATGAAATAATATTCACTATGAGAAAGAAGGAAATCCTGCCCTTTGTGACAACATGGATGGACCTTAAGAGCATTATGCTAAGTAAAATTAGCCAGAGAGAGAAAGAAAGACAAATACTGTATGGTATCATTTACATGTGGAATAAAAAAAAAAAAAAAAACAACTGAAGTCAAATTCATAGAAACAGATCTACAGATCTATCATTTGTCAGGAGCTAGTGGGAGGGAGAAATAAGGAGAGGTTGATAAAAGGGCACAATCAACTATCAGATGAATAAGTTCTGAGAACTAATGTAAAACATGGTGATTATAGTTGATAACACTTATGTAATTGAAATTTGCTAAAAGAGTGAACTGAAATATTCTCACACTCAAGAAAAAGATTAAATGAAGTAAAAATGAAAACAAATGATATTGAAGTTTTTTTTTTTTATTTCTTTTGAAAGCCCGTGCTCCTTAGGAAGGTTCAATGGTTAAGTCGAGGAAACATTGGTAACACATAGTATTGTGAATATTTTAATTTTAACAACATTTGCAGCTTACACATAGTCATTGTGCATATCTTTTTTTGTTTGGTTGTTTAGGTTTTTATTTAAATTTCAGTTACTTAACACATAGGGTAATATTGGTTTCAGGTATAGAATTTAGTGATTCATCACTTACATATAACACCCAGTGCTCATCACAACAAGTTCGCTCCTTAATACTCATACCCATCTAGCCCATCCCCCATCCACCTCCCTCCATTAACCCTCAGTCTGTTTCTCTGTAGTTAAGAGTTTCTTATGGTTTGCTTTCTTCTCATTTCCCTCCCCCCCCCCCACTTCTCCTATGTTCATCTGTTTTGTTTCTTAAATTCCACATATGAGTGAAATCACATGGTTTCTGTCTTTTCTTGACTGATTTTGCTTAGCATAATACACTCTACTTTCATTCACATTGTTGCAGACTGCAAGATTTCATTCCTTTTTATAGCTGAATAATATTCCATTGTATATCTTCTTTATCCATTCATCAGTTGATGGACATTTGGACTATCTCCACAATTTGGCTATAGTTGATAATGTTGCTGTAAACATTGAGGTGCATGTGCCCCTTTGAATCAGTATTTTTGCACCCTTTGCGTAAATACCTAGTAATGCAATTGCTGGATCATAAGGTAGTCCTATTTTTAACTTTCTGAGAAACCTCCATACTGTTTTCTAGACTGGCTGCACCAGGTTGTATTCCCACCAAAATATAAGAGAGTTCCCTTTCTCTGCATCCTCACCAATATCTCTTGTTTCCTGTGTTGTTCATTTTAGTCATTCTGATGGGTGTGAGGTGGTATCTCATCATGGTTTTGATTTTCTCTGATGATGAGTGATCTTGAGCATCTTTTCCTGTGTCTGTTAGTCATCTGGATGTTTATTTATCTATTTATTTTTTGGAGAAATATCTGTTCATACCTTATACATATCTTTTGACTCCATTTCAGTAGCTTAAGTTTTGAATCTTTAATTGTATCAAGATAAGTGACTCCTCCTTACAAGGTCTCTACTCTAAACTCCACCAAATGAAATCTCTCGGTCTCGAGTTAAACAGGACTTTATCATATACCTCCTCACCATATTGTGAAAAATGTTGCAGCCCTGTTTCATGACTCACTCATTCAGCCATGTGGAAGAAGGCTAAAATTGACAAAAGGAGGGGTTAGGAGCAGGAAAACTCAAGTAAATAAAGGGTGTGCATAGTCTCTAGTTGTTCAGCCAGGGAAACCCATATATAAAATTAAAGAAATCATGGTTCTAAAGCTCAGGTGAGGTTTATCAGGTTCTTTCTCTGAATGGGAACCATCAAAATAGCAGCCTAGGGACTCCAGAAAGAATAATAGAAAGTGGGAGAATTTGTTTAAATTCATGAAGAATGGAAAACTTTGAGATGTGGGAGAAGAAAAATGTTTCGTAGAAGATGTATTCTTCTAAGGAAGGAGGGAAAATATGCCAGAGATCTACAAATAAGGATTGATTCATTGCATGGTTGTTGTTAAGATTTGGGTAATAATGAGTACTCTTGAACTATGATTAGGAAGTTTATGAGTCAGAGAAGAGGAGGGTGCAAAAGAAACCATAAAGACAAATGGCATTTGTAGGTAACAGAGTAGACTTACACAAAGCCATTTTTAACCAGACCAAATTCTTTATGGATATTCTAGCTTATATCGATATCACTGTTATAAGACTAAAAAAATCAGTGCTAAAATTAACCACAGTGGAAATAACTTTTTGTAATTACTGAACGTCTGTATGTAATACTGAATTACATGATCTGATAAGCCACAAGATCATGACCTGAGCCAAAATCAAGAGTCGGATGCTTAACTGACTGAGCCACCCCGGTGCCCCCAGAACTGATTCTTAAATTCAGCAAGTTTCCATTGAATTAAGAAGGAAATTCCACTAAAAAGGAAATATGTGAATAAGATATGAAACAGGTTTGTGTACGAAGGAACTCTAATTGTTTTGTGGCCCACAGCACAGTTCAAAGGGGTATAAGTTGAGGGAAACACTTCAGAGAGTAGTAGATGAACACCAACTCATGTATCCAACTCTAAAAACTTGGGACTTTATTTTACAGGGGATGCGGAATCAGGGACAGCCTCTATCTTGTAAGAAGTTGCAGATTGCTTGAGATTAGTGCTCAAGATTGAGTTTCCAAGTAGACATTTATTATGTGACACTGGAAGCCAAAGAGGTGAAGAAGGTCACGCAGGCAGGAGCAGAAGGCCACGTTCAGATGCCTGGGGACACCAGTATTTAGAATCTCCAACTCTTTACAAGCTGTGAGGTAAGACGAGAACAGAAAAGTGGCCATCAGATTTAGCAGTATTTGGAAATATTTGTAACCTTTGCCAAAGCAGTTTAAACACACACTGAGACGGGCACATACAGGAGGAAAAAATGATGAATCAGTGTGACACTGTTTTATCTACCCACATCTTATCAAGGCTCAAAAAGACAGCTATTTACAAAGAACATGTCATTTGTTTGTATTTTAATTGATAAATGCAAAACTGCCAAAACCAAAACATACCAATAACAAAGGTAACAGTGTTTATGAATGTCCACAGGATGGAGACTACCACTGTCTGATGTTGTCGAATAGCATCATAGGATTTGCCCACCTGAACACAAGCATATAAAATGCATCACATTGCAAGGTTGCTAACATTCTATTTTGTGGCTTAATGCTTCTTAAAAAATAAGATACAACTTTGAACAAATGTAATTTATTGGATAGTGTGCAATATAAAAATTATGGAATCAATAATTTGAAAGCATTAGAGGTTTGGCAATGTTGTATTGAAAAACAGAAGGCAAAATTTAAGGGCTTAGGATAAATTTGTAGCATGTTTTAGAAAACTTTAAAAAATAGGATTGGAGGGGCACCTGGGTGGCTCAGTAAGTTGAGTGTCCGACTTCGGCTCAGGTCATGATCTCACCATTTGTGAGTTTGAGCCCCACACTGGGCTCTGTGCTGACAGCTCAGAGCCTGGAGCCTGCTTCGGATTCTGTGTCTCCCTCTCTCTCTGCCCCTCCCCACCTTACGCTCTATCTCTCTAAAAAATAGATAAACATAAAAAAAATTAAAAAATATGATTGGAGTTTGTCCTCAAGTAATTTGATAATGCTGATGAAGCTGACCTTGTTTAAATGGCCTTATCATTCATTTGTAGTGGACACTCGTGTTTTAAGAGAATAAAGAGAGAGAACAGATTGTATATTATTAGAGCATGGAAATAGCCTCACAAAATAAATTTGCTGATTAGAAAACAAAATTTTTCTGGAGTTTTGAAAGTTGATGTACCTTCAGCAATTGCTTGCACAAAGCAAGTCATTACACACACATAAATATATTTTTTTCCTCCGATTGATTCTGTCAGCATTCTATTTTTAGTGAAAGATCATCTCACAACTGTAAGATTAAATTAATCCAGATGCTTAAGACTTTGGAGTGTGCCTTTCATTTTACCTTTGCCATTTGATGCTCTACCCTTGGAAAATTTACTTGCCCTCTCTAAGCTTTTATAGCTCCGTGTCTGTGAAATAATTAGTAATGAGATAATGGTAGCACCTACAGCCAGCAGCAAATTCTAATTCTGACTTCAACAGCAGGACGCCAGGCATGAACTGGACCATTAGTGGGTATGGTGTTCTGCACAGTATAAACATATCATCCTTGACTCTCTTCTCCATGGCCTCATGTTGTGGATACCCATAATGTAAAAATTAATTGTGATTTATATTCAAACTCATTCTGTGTTGGAGTAAAGCAGACTTTTGAAATAAATGACAATCAAAACAATACTTTTGGAATTGAAAATTTACCTCAATTTGTGGATACTTTTAAAAGAAGGGAGAAACTGTGGTAGTTTAGAATCATTTTATCATACAGAATCAGAACCAACTGAACCATTCCTAAATTAAATGATTGGAAATGGGTGGACAACTGAGAAGTAGTTTCAATGGGCAGATATTAGTTTCTTCTACTAAATACTTATGCCAGTAAAGTGATTCATAGATCTGGAAATTATTAAATATTGAATGTGATGTTTCTTCAATATTAAGACTCTTCAAATTTTCACATGATTTAAAAAAATTAACATAATTTTATTTTAAATTAAATTTTATTTATCTTATTTATTTTAAATTAAAAAAAATAACATGCATAGGGGCACCTGGGTGGCTCAGTTGGTTGAGCATTGGACTTTGGCTCAGGTCATGACCTTGCAGTTTCTGAGTTCAGCCCTGAGCTGTCAGCACAGAGCCTGGAGCCTGCTTCAGATTCTGTCTCCCTTGCTCTCTGCCCCTCCCCCACTCACACTCTATCTCTTTAAAAAATAAATAAACATTTAAAAAAATTTAAAAAATAACATGTATATTGCAACATGAATTTACCATGGCTTTTGCTTGTTTGTTTGATTAGGATTAATAAGATTGAAGTTGGGAATGTGTACTCTGGAACCAACGTGTGCTAGATTCCCCTTTAATTCTCCTGATTCTTTGTCTGTAAAATGGGCATAATAAGACTGTTAATGAGTTAATATAGATAAAATGATTAGAATAATGCCTAGTAAATGACAATGCATATTAAATGTAAGCTGTCATTGTTGATAATACCAAGATTATAACTTCTGTCACTTAGATCATAATATAATTAGTTGATGAAAAAAATACAGAATTGTAAGATTTTAAAATATTTTACATTTTATTTTATTTAATACTTTTTATGATTGATATTATTTCCATCCCATTTCTCAAATAAGGAAAAAATAGGCTCAGGAAGGATTAGTGACCTGCTTAACATCCTAAAACTATTATATTGTAGAAGTAGGTCACTAAAACATGCTGTTTTTCCTTTTTGTAAACTCACAATTGAAGAGAAAAGCCCTCCTAGCTCCTTTATAGAAAGCAAATGTTTCTTGCAAGTGACATTTGATTTGGTCACTCAAACATTTTATGGACTCTCATTAATTCCACAGAGTGGGAAACAGTAATTTTTTAAAAAATGTTTATTTTAAAAATAAACTCCAGTCTCTGAACTATCAGCACAGAGCCTGACATGGGGCTCGAACTCACAAATTGTGAGATCATGACCTGAGCTGAAGTCAGATGCTTACCCAACTGAGCCACCCAGATGCCCCGGAATCATTAATTTTTATTTTTTGTTGCATTTGGTTTTTCCAGTATATTGACATATAACTGACATATATATCCTTAAGTTTAAGTTGTACAATTTTTTCCTTTGATACACTTATGTATTGTGAAATGATTACTACAGTAGCATTGGGTAAGACTTCCATCATGTCACATAATTACTGTTTTTATTTATTTTTTTAATGGTGGGAAAACTTAAGATCTAAGTCTAAGCAACTTTCAAATATGTAATACAGTATTGTTAACTAACCCTGGAACTTATTGTGCCCTTTGAGTGGCGTCTCCCCATTTCTTCACTTCCCAGCCCCTGGCAACCACCATTCTACTCTTTTTTTTATATGTTCAGGTTTTTTAGATTGCATACATATCATAGAGTAATTGTCTTTCTCTGTCTCACTTATCTCACTTAGCATAATGCCCTCAAGGTCCACCCACGCTGTCACAAATGGCAGGATTTTCTTCTTTCCCATGGCTAAATAATATTAAATTGTATGTATGTATATATATATACATACATATGTCATACATATGCATGTATATGTGTATGTATATCTATATATCCTATATAGATATGTATCTGTCTCATGTCCACTATATCCAACACAAGTTGTTTCTATATCTTTGCTATTGTAGATAATGCTGCAATGAATATGTCAGTGCAGATATCTCTTCAATATCCTGGTTTCATTTCCTTTGGATATATACCCAGAGTGAGATTTCTGAATAATATGGTAGTTCTACTTTTATTTTTTTGAGGAAACTTTATACTGTTTTACATAGTGGCTGAACAAATTTTCACCCAATCAGCAGTGCCCAAAAGTTCCCTTTTCTCCACATGCTCACCAACATTTGTTATCTCTTGTCTGTTTTATAATAGCTATTATAAGAGGTGTGAGATGAAATTTCACTGTGGTTTTGATTTGCATTTCTTTGATTGCTAGTGATATTGAGCATCTTTTCAAGTACCTATTTGCCATTTGCATGTCTTCTGGGGAAAACAATTTCTATTAGATCCTCTGACTGTTTTACTAATTGGGGTTTTTATTTATTTCCTATTAAGTTGTATGAGTTCTGTATATATTTTGGATATTAACCTCTTATCAGGTATATGATTTGCAAATATTTTTTCCCAATCCAAGTGTTTCCTTTTCATTTTGTTCATTATTTCTTTGGCTTTACAGATGCTTTTTATATTTTTATTTTATATATTTTTTAATGTTCACTAAGATTTCTTTAAAAATCACAAGAAATTCATGATCATGTTCTCACTACGGTCTATTAATTTTTTGAAATTTTTTAACATTTATTTATTATTGAGAGACAGAGAGAAAGAGAACATGAGCAGGGGAGGGGCAGAGAGAGGGGGAGACACAGAATCCGAAGCAGGCTCCAGTCTCTGAGCTGTCAGCACCGAGCCCAACGTGGGGCTCAAACTCACAAACTGTGAGATAATGACCTGAGCCGAAGTTGGTCGCTCAACCAACTGAGACAACCAAGAGCCCAACGGTCTGTTAATTTTTAACATAGAAGTACCATTTGCTTTTGACCTTGATATTTTTTTTTTTGTAATTTGAGTCATTTTATACATTTTTTTTAATTTTTAAAATTTTTTTGAAATTTACATCCAAATTAGCGCATAGTGCAACAATGATTTCAGTAGATTCCTTAGTGCCCCTTACCCATTTAGCCCATCCCCCCTCCCACACCCCCTCCAGTAACCCTCAGTTTGTTCTCCATATTTATGAGTCTCTTCTGGTTTGTCCCTCTCCCTGTTTTTATATTATTTTTGTTTCTCTTCCCTTATATTCATCTGTTTTGTCTCTTAAAGTCCTCATATAAGTGAGGTCATATGATTTTTGTCTTTCTCTGACTAATTTCACTTACCCTCCAGTTCCATCCATGTAGTTGCAAGTGTCAAGATTTCATTCTTTTTGATTACTGAGTAATATCCATTGTATATATATACCACATCTTCTTTATCCATTCATCCATCGCTGGACATTTGGGCACTTTCCATACTTTGGCTATTGTTGATAGTGCTGCCATAAGCATGGGGGTGCATGTTTCCCTTCGAAACAGCACACCTGTATCCCTTGGATAAATGCCTAGTAGTGCAATTGCTGGGGCATAGGGTAGTTGTATTTTTGGTTTTTTGAGGAACCTCCATACTGTTTTCCAGAGCAGCTGCACCAGCTTGCATTCCCACCAACAATGCAAAAGAGATCCTCTTTCTCTGCATCCTCGCCAACATCTGTTGTTGCCTGAGTTGTTAATGTTAGCCATTTTGACAGGTGTGAGGTGGTATCTCATTGTGGTTTTGATTTGTATTTCCCTGATAATGAGTGATGTTGAGCATTTTTTCATGTGTCGGTTGACCATCTGGATGTCTTCTTTGGAGAAGTGTCTATTCATGTTTTTTGCCCATTTCTTCACTGGATTATTTGTTTTTGGGTGTTGAGTTTGGTAAGTTCTTTACAGACTTTGGATACTAACCCTTTGATATATCATTTGCAAATATCTTCTGCCATTCTGTCGGTTGCCTTTTAGTTTTGCTGATTGTTTCCTTCGCTGTGCAGAAGATTTTATTTTGATGAGGTCCCAGTAGTTCATTTTTGCTTTTGTTTCCCTTGCTTCCAGAGACATGTTGAGTAAGAAGTTGCTGCGGCCAAGATCAAAGAGGTTTTTGCCTGTTTTCTCCTCAAGGATTTTGATAGCTTCATGTCTTACATTGAGGTCTTTTATCCATTTTGAGTTTATTTTTGTGTATGGTGTAAGAAAGTGGTCCAGGTTCATTCTTCTGCATGTCACTGTCCAGTTTTCCCAGCACCACTTGCTGAAGAGACTGTCTTTATTCCATTGGATATTCTTTCCTGCTTTGTCAAAGATTCCCTGGCCATATTTTTGTGGGTCCATTTCTGGGTTCTCTATTCTGTTCCATTGATCTGAGTGTCTGTTGTTGTGCCAGTACCATACTGTCTTGATGGTTACAGTTTTGTAGTATAGCTTGGAGTCTGGGATTGTGATGCCTCCTGCTTGGTTTTCTTTTTCAAGATTGCTTTGGCTATTTGGGATCTTTTGTGGTTCCATACAAATTTTAGGATTATTTGTTCTAGCTCTGTGAAGAATGCTGGTGTTACTTTGATAGGGATTGCATTGAATATGTAGATTGCTTTGGGTAGTATCGACATTTTAACAATATTTGTTCTTCCTATCCAGGAGCATAGAATCTTTTTCCATTTTTTTGTGCCTTCTTCAATTTCTTTCGTAAGCTTTCTATAGTTTTCAGTGTATAGGTTTTTCACCTCTTTGGTTAGATTTATTCCTAGGTATTTTATGTTTTTTGGTGCAACTGTAAATGTGATCAAGTCCTTGATTTTTCTTTCTGTTGCTTCATTGTTGCTATATAGGAATGCAACCAAAAAAAAAAAAAAAGGAAATCGTTTGAGATTTTGAAAAAATGAATACACTGAAGTAGACTAAAATAAAATGATGGGAGTAAAATAGAATTTGAAAAAATATACTCAAAAATATGGACTACAGTAGAAAAAATTTTAAAGAAGAATATTTTGAATAAAAATTAAAAGTAAAAATGAATTTTTTCTTTCTGTATTCAAGAAAAAGAAAAGAAACGAAAAAGAGCAAAAAGAAAAAAAGGGAAATCGTCTGAAAATTTGAAAAAGTGAATACACTGTAGTAGACTAAAATAAAATGATGGAAGTAAAATAGAATTTGGAAAAATTTACATAAAAGCAAAAATTTATATTTAAAAAACTAAAGAAAAGTATTTTTAATACAAATTGAAAGTAAAAATAAAGTTTTTCTCTTTCTGTATTCAAGAGAAAGAAAAGAAATGAAAAAGATAAAAAAAGAAAAATTAAAAAAACGGAAATTGTTTGAAAATTTGAAAAGGTGAATACACTGAAGTAGACTAAAATAAAATGATGGAAGTAAAACAGAATTTGAAAAAAAATTACCAGAAAATAAAAAATATAGTAAAAAAAATAAAAATTATTTTTAGTAAAAATTGAAAATAAAAATGAATTTTTCCTCTTTCTGTATTCAGAAAAAGAAAAGAAGTATAAAAGGGAGAAAAAAAAGGAAAGAAAATTGAATTGATAGACCTTCTAACAGATTGAAGTAGGATTGAAACTACTTTGTTTTTCCCTAGAAGTCAGACTATGTAGCACTTTATAGTCCATAAACTAAGTAGGCAATGATACTTGTGTTCTTGAAGAGTAAGGTTGGCCCAGTTGGGCGGGGCTCAGTGTAACGGCTCCGTTCTCCACTAGATGGTGCTGCTAGCCTACTGGGGTGGAGTGTTGTGGCACTTGTAGGTGAGTATGCACATGCACAGTTGCAGTGAAAATGGCGCCACCCAGCTACCCAATCTCTAGTATCAGAACTCTGTTATCCCGGATCAGCAGCCCCACACCTGTCCTGTCTTCAGCTTTTGTCCACTCCTCGCTTCTTCATTGCTGTGACCAAGCCCCAGGCAGTACCTCTCTCCTGAGTTTTGTCTCAGATGTGGCTGTTTTCCCTGGCCCCTTACTTCTGAAGGACTATGGCTTTGACCCGTTCCGCTCCTCTGCAAGAGGGTCTCACCGAGCAATGGCCGAATGCCAGCTACACCCAGGCGCCTGCTGAACCCTGCTGCTGCCGGTGCCCTGAGACTGCGGCCAGGTGCCAGCCCGCCCCAGAAAAAGTTCATGAGATAGTGTAACAGCAGCTTTTCAGGGATTATGGAAAATCACAAGACACATCTGGCACCAGGCTTTACACTTAATGACCTTGCCCCAGCTCCAGCAAATGTGGCCGCCTTCCGGTGTCTGTTGGGACCAGGTGGCTTCAACATTCTCTACCAATTGTCCTTCCAGCAGTGGAGCCACTTTTCCCCATGTGGCCTGAGAACCTCCCAGACCCCACTCTGTTCCTGGGGATTCACCCTTCCCATCAGAGCACTGCCAGGTATGGAGCTACTGAGTTGCAGACTTTGTCCTCCCCTTGTTTACAGTCTTAATGGAATTTAAACCCTCTCCTTTCTCCTTTCTTCTTTCTCCTTTCTCCTTTCTCCCTTTTTAGTTTAGTCCCTGCAACTGTTTCCAATTTTCCAGTTTCTCTCCAGCTGCTTTTGGGGAGGGGTGCTTTTCCCATATTCCCACCCCCATCTCTGCCCTCTCTCTGCCCACAAAAGCACCCCCCTTCCTGCGGCTTCTTGCTCCCCAAGTTCACTTGTCCGCGCTGAGTACCTGCTGAATTCTGTGGTTCAGGTTGTGGAAATTGTTGTGTTAATCCTCCAATCAGTTTCCTAGGTGTGTAGGATGGTTTAATGTTAGTCTGGCTGTATTTCATGGATGTGAGACACACAAAAAACACTGAATATTATAACTGTTTTTTGGTGGAGTGTTTGGATTTTTTGATATATATGATCATATTAGGTGCAAATGAAGACAGTTTTAATTCTTCCTTTCCAATTTAGATGCATCTTATTTCATTTTCTAGTCTAATCACTCTCCCTAGGAGTTTGGTACTATGTTGAATAGCAGTAGTAAGAAAAGTTTGTCTTGTTCCTGATCTTACAGGAAAAGCTTTCAGCCTTCCATTGTTGAATATGATGTTGACTGTGAGCTTGTCTTATGTGGCCTTTATTATATTGAGGCATATTCCTTCTTTGCCCATTTTGTTGAGAGATTTTATCATGAATGGATGTTGGATTTTTTCAAATGATTTTTCTTCATCTATTGAGATAATTATATGACTTATATCCATTATTCTGTTTTTACGGTGTATCACTTTGATTGATCTGTGTATGTTGAACCCAGGAAGGAATAAATCCTGTTTGATCATGGTGTATGACCTTTAAAATATAGTGGTGAACTCAGTTTGCTAATATTTTTGAGAGTTTTTGTATCTATATTTATCAGTGGTATTGGACTGTAATTTTCTTTTTCCTGCAATGTATTTATTGTCTTTGGTATCAGGGTAGTGCTGGCTTCTTGAAATTATTTTGGTTGTGTATCCTTCTTTTCAAATTTTGGAAGAGTTGGAGAAGGATTGGCCTTAATTCTTTTTAAAATGTGTGGTAAAATTTTCCAGATAAGCCATCTAGTGCTGCACTTTGTTTTATTAGGAGGTTTTTGATTACTGAATCAATCTCTTTACTAGTAATTGGTGTGTTCAGATTTTCTATTTTTTCATGATTCAATCTTGGTAGCATGTTTCTAGGAATTTATCCATTTCTTCTAGGTTACCAGTTGTGTTGGTATATCATTGTTCATAGTAGCTTCTTATGATCCTTCATATTTATGTGGTATCAGTTGTAATATCTCCTGTTTCATATCTATTTTTATTTATTTCAGTCTACTCTCTTCTTTTTTTCTTAGACTAGCTAAAAATTTGTTAATTTGGTTTATCTTTTCAAAAAAAAAGCCCTTAGTTTCATTGATCATTTCTATTATTTTTTGTCTCCTCTGTTCTTTGCTGTTTCCTTTATTTTTGCTAAATTTGGGCATTTTTGTTCTTTTTCTAGCTTCTTACAGTATAAAGTTAGGGTGTTTTTGAGATCTTTCCTTCTTCTTCTTCTTCTTCTTCTTCTTCTTCTTCTTCTTTTGAAGTAGGTATTTGCTGCCTTAAACTTTCCTCTTAGAACTGCTTTTGCTACATCCTGCAGGTTTGGTATGTTGTGGGTTTTTTATCATTTATTTCAAGATATTTTTTATTTTCCTTTTTATTTTTTCTTCTACTCATTGGGTTTTCAGGAGTTTGGTGTGTGTTGTTACTTTTCACAGATTTGTGAATTTGGTAGCTTTCCTTGTGTTACTGATTTCTAGTTCATATCATTATGATCACAAAAGATACTTGGTATGATTTCAGTCTTCTTAAATTTGCTAAGGCTCGTTTTATGACCTGTCACATGATTTATCCTGGAGAATATTCCATGTGGCTTTGAGAAAAATGTCTATTTTGCTACTATTGAATGGAATGTTCTATATATGTCTGTTAGGTCCATTTGGTAAAATACGTTTCAAGTCCATTGTTTCCTTACTGGTTTTCTCTCTGGATAATCTATCCTTTATTCAGAGTGAGATATTGAAGTCCTCTACTATTATTGTATTGTGTCTCCTTTCAAATATGTTAGTATTTGATTAATAAATTTAAGTACTTCCATGTTGGGTGTGTTATATTTATGTCTGTTATAGCTTCTTGATGACTAACCCCATGTAAGTGTAGCTACCCTTACCTTCTTTTTGTTTCCATTTGCATGGAATATCTTTTCCCATTCCTACACTTTGGTCGTATGTCTTCATTAAAGTTGAAGTGAGTATCAGAATGGAGGCCTTTTGGTCAGCTGTGAAGATGGAGGATTAGGAGACCCCAAGGTCACCTTCTCCCAAGGATACAACTAGATAAGACCCAGAGCACTATAAATAACTCAGAAGATGACCAGAAAACTGGCAGAGCAAACTCCACAACTAAAAGCAGGGAAGAAACCAAATAGAAGAAGGTAAGAAGGGTGAAGATGTGACCTCGGAGCAAAACGGACTGTGGCTATTCAATGTGGGGAAGGAGCCCATTGTACAAAGGGCAGAAAATAGACTTTCATGCTGAGGAACCCACAAACAGAGAGAATTAATCTCCGCAATATTTACTTTGAAATTGAGAGGGGTTGAAATTCGTGAGTTCTTAAAACCAGTGGGAGCCTGGAATCTTAAAAAATCTGTGGGCTTAGTTTGGGAGAGCATGGAGGGCATTGAAAAACAAAAGTCCCTGGCTTTAAAGAGACAAAACAACAAATAGCTTGTGTGGATACAGCCTAGAACTAGCAGTTTGAAAAACAATGGGGGCAGATGGGAGCAAGGATGATTTGTTCATGTCAGAGCACAGCCTGGAGAGACAGACTCGCAGGAAGATACCACAAGGGACCAAAGAGCTGGCAGGTACCATTTCCATTTCCTTTCCCCACCAGGATAAATAACAGCCACCTGCTGCAGCCAGCACAATACCAGCACTCCTTACCTAACTTGCTTGCACTGAGCCTTGCCTCCCATGCTTTGGCATATCTGCCCTTCCCAGTCAGGTTGGCCCCAGTCCAGGCACTTCAGAGCCCTCCACCAGAAGATCAGCACAAATCCTGCCAACAATGCATCTCCTGACCCATGTGTTTTGTGGGACTTCAGTTCTTGCAACAGTGGGGGCAGGTCTTGTTTCACAAGCAGACCACTGAACACCTCACTGCCCATGATAGGCAAAGAGAGCCTCTGCAGATAATTAGACTGAAGGAAAAAGAGTCCAAGGCTCAATAGCAAAGCACATGCAAAACATCTAGGAGACATTCCCTGAAGTGCCAGGCCCTAGGGAATGGGGGACACTGCCCAGCAGGGCACTACATGACCTCTTCTTCATACGGCTATTATCATTAAGAGCAAAAGAAGTAGCTGACTTTCCTGACATAGAGAAACAAACACAGAAAGTCAGACAAAATGACAGAGAAATATCTCCCAAATGAAAGAACCAGGCCAATCCGCAGCAAGAGACCAAAGTGAAACAAATATAAATAACGTGTGGTAGAGAGTTTAAAGTAATAATTATAAAGATATCCACTGGTTTTGAGAAAAGAGTGGAGTATGTCAGTGAGACCCTTAACACAGATATAAAAAAGAACCAATGAGAGATTAAGAACATAAAAAATGAAATTAAAAATACACTTTATGGAATAAGTAACAGGCCAAATGAAGGAGAGGGATGAATTAATGACCTGGAAGAAAGAGTCATGGAAAGTAATCAAGTTGAGCAAAGGAGAAGAGAGAAAATTATGCAAATTGAGAATAGTCTTGGGGAACTCAGTGATTCCATCAAGTGTACTAACATCTGCATTATAGGAATTTCAGAAATTTAGACAGAAATTTACTTGAAGATATAATAGTTGAAAACTTTCTTAGTCTGGAGAAGTAAACAGATATCCATATCCAGGAGGCACAGAGATCCCCAACAAAAATACAACCCAAAGAGGTCCATACCAAGACACATAGTAATGAACACAGCAAAAAGTAACAACAAAGAAAGAAAAATTAAAGGCATCAACAGAAAAGACATATACATACAAGGGAAACCCCATAAGGCTATCAGCAGATTTTCAAGCAGAAACTTTCCAGGCCAGAAGGAGTAGCATGATATATTCAGAGTGCTGAAGGGCAAGAATCTGTAGCCCAAAATACTTTACCCAGCAAGGCTATCATTCAAAATAGGAGAGATAGTTTCCCAGACAAACAAAAACTAAAGGAGTTCATTACAACTAAAGGCTGGTAAACCAGCCTTGCAAGAAATATTAAAGGGAACACTTTGAGTGGAAAGGAAGATGGTATTTGAGAGTGAGAATTAAAAAACACAAAAGCAAAAAAAATATTTATATAAAAATCAGTCAAAGGATTGACAGAATGAAATCATGTAAAATATGACACCATATGTCTAAAACATAGGAGGGAGAGGAGTGAAGAATGGGCTTAAACCTAAGCAACCATCAACTTAATATAGACTGTTATATGCAGAAGATGTTATATACACACCTAATGGTAACTATAAAACAAAAACCAGTAACAGATACTCAAAGAATAAAGAGAAAGGGATCCGAGTATATTGCTAAAGAAAGCCAATAAACTGTTAAAGAGAGCAAGAGAAAAAAAAGATCAGGGAAAATCTATAGAAACAATCACAAAATAAGTAACAAAATGGCAACAAATACGTATCTATCAATAATTACTTTGAATGTAAATGGACTAAATTCTCCAATTAAAAGATTTAGGGTGACAGAGTGGATAAAAAAAATAAGAGCCCATCTATATGCTTCCTACAAGAGACTCCTTTTTGACTAAAAGACATGTGCAGATTAAAAGTGAGAGGATGGAGAGATATTTATCATGCAAGTGGATGCCAAAAGAAAACTAGGGTAGCAATACTTATATTGGACAAAATAGACTAAAATAAAGACTGTTAACAAGAGACAAAGAAGGACAGTATATAATAATAGAACAATCCAACAAGAGGGTATAACAATTGCAAATATTTATTCACCCAACATTGGAGCACGTAAACACATAAAACAGTTAATAACAAACATTAAAGAAATAATTGATAGCAGTACAATAAAAGTAGGGAACATTAACTCCCCACTTACATGGATGGTCAGATCATGCAAACAGAACATCATCAATGAAGCAGTGGCTTTGAATGACACAGTCAACCAGATGTATTTATTAGACATATTCAGAACATTCTGTCCTAAAACAGAATACACATTGTTTTCAAGTGCATACAGGACATTTTTCAGAACAGATCACATATTAGGCCACAACACAAGTCTCAACAAATCCAAAAAGATCGAAATAATATTATTGCATCTTTCCTGATGACAACGCTATGATACTAGAAATCAACCGCAGGAAAAAATCTGGAAAGAACACAAATACATGGAGGTTAAATAACACGCTATTAAACAATGAATGGGTCAACCAAGAAATCAAAGAAAAAATAAAAAATTACATGAAAACAAATGAAAATAGAAAAACAGCCATCCAGAATCTTAGGGATGCAGCAAAAGCTATTCTAAGATGGAAGTTCACAACAATACAGGCCTCCCTCAAGAAGTAAGAAAAATCTCAAATAAACAACCTAACCTTACACCTAAATCATGAGATTGAGCCTTGCTTGCATTGGCAGTTCCAGGGTCAGCACAGAACCTCCTTGGGATCATCTCTCTGCCTATCCCCACCCCTCTGCTCACGCTTGCTCTTATTCTCTCTCTCTCTCTCTCTCTCTCTCTCTCTCTCAAAATAAATAAAATAAGCCTTAGAAAAAAGAATATTATAAAAACCAGTTTATATGGCAATAAATTGGACAAGTTAGAAGAAATGGATAAATTTCTAGAAACATATAACCTACCAAAACTAAAGCAGGAAAAAAATAGAAAATTTAAACAGACCAAACACCAGCAATGAAATTGAATTAGTAATAAAAAAAAAAACTCCCCCAAAACAAAAAGTTCAGAACCAGATGTCTTCACAGGCAAATTCTACCAAACATTCAAAAAAAGAGTTAACACCCGTTCTTCTCAAACTATTCCAAACAATACAAGAGGAAGGAAAACTTCCAAATTCATTCTTTGAGGCCAGAATCGCTTCAATACCAAAACCAGATAATAGCACCACAAAAAGAGAACGACATGTTAATATCTCTCATGAATAGAAATGCAAAAATCCTCAACAAAATATTAGTAAACTGAATGAAATAATGTATTTAAAAAATCATACCCTATGATCAAGTGGGATTTATTCCTTGATGCAAGGGTGATTCAGTATTCACGAAATAATCACTGTGATAGGTCACGTCAATAAGAGGAAAGATAAAAACCGTATGATCCTTTCAATAAATGGAGAAAAAGCATTTGACAAAGTACAACACACACTCATGCTAAAAAACCCTCTTCAAAGGAGGTCTAGAGGGAACATGTCTCAACATAATAAGGACCTTATGTGAAAAACCCATAGCCAAATATCATTGGTAAAAATCTGAGAGTTTTCCCTTTAAGGTCAGGAACAAAAGACAGAGATGTTAACTCTGACCACTTTTATTCAACCTAGTACTGGAAGTCCTAGCCACAGCAATTAGACAGCAGAAAGAAATAAAAGGCATCCAAATCAGTAAGAAAGAAGTACAACTCTCACTATTTGCAGATGAAATAATACTATATATAGAAAACCCTAAAGAGTCCACCAAAAAACTACTAGAACTGATAAATGAATTCAGTAAAGTCACAGGATAAAAATTAATGTACAGATATCTGTTGCATGCCTATACAGTAATAATGAAGTAACAGAAAGTGAAATTCAGAAAACAATCCCATTTACAATTGCATTAAAAACAATAAAATATCTAGGAATAAATTTAACCAAAGACATGACAGAGTACAGTACTCTGTACTCTGAAACTATAAAACACTGATGAAAGAAATTCAGCACAACACAGAGATGGAAAGATATTCCCTGCTCATGGGTTGGAAGAATATTGTTAAGATGTCTATACTACCCAAAGCAATATACAGATTTAATGTAATCCAAATCAAACTACCAACAGAATTTTCCACATAACTAGAACAAGCAATCCTAACATTTATATGGAATCACAAAGAGACCTAGAATAGTGAAAGTGATCTGGAAAAAGAAAACTCGAACTAGAGGTATCACAATTCCAGATCAAGTTATATTACAAAGTGTTAGTAATTAAAATGGTATGGTACTGGCATAAAAACAGGACATATATCAATGGACTAGAACGGAAAACCCAGAAATAAACTGACAATTCTATGTTTACCTAACCTTCAACTAAGGAGGAATGAATACACAATCGGAAAAAGTCTCTTCAAGAAATAGTGTTTGGAAGTACTGTACAGCCACATACAGAAGAATGAAATGAACACTTCCTTTCACCATACACAAACATGAACTCAAAATGGATTAAAGACCTAAATGTGAGACCTGAAACCATTAAAATCCTTGAAGAGAGCATAGAGTAATCTCTGTGATAATAGCTTTAACAACATGCTTCTAGATTTGTCTCTTCAGTCAATTGAAATAAAAACAAAAATAACCTATTGGAACTACATCAAAAGAAAATGTTTGTGCACAGTGAAGGAAATGATCAACAAAACTAAAAGGCAACCTACAGGATGGGAGAAGATATCTACAAATGACATATCTGATAAAGGGTTAGTATCCAAAATATATAAAGGGCTTAAAAACAACACCTCCCAAAAAACCCAAATAATCCAATTAAAAATGGACAGAAGACATGAACAGACATTTCTTCAAAGAAGACATACAGGTGAAGATGCTCAATATCACTCATCATCAGGGAACTGCCATCAAAACTACAATGAGATATCACCTCCCACCTGTCAGAATGGCTAAATTCAAAAACACAAGAAACAAGTGTTGGCAAGGATGTGGAGAAAGGGGAATCCTCTTGCACTGGTGGTAGAAACGCAGATTGGTGCAGCCATTGTGGAAAACAGCATGGAGTTTCCTCAAAACAGTTAAAAAATAGAACTACCCTATGATCCAGGAATTACCTTACTGGGCATTTACCTAAAAATATAAAAATGATAATTCAAAGGGATACCTACACCCCTATGTTTATTGCAGCATTATTTATAATAGCCAAATTATGGAAGCAGCCCAAGTGTTTATCAGCAGATGAATGGATGCAGAAGGAATGGTATATATATATGTATATATATACATGTATACATACATACATATATACATGTATACATATACATACATACATGTATACATATATATACATAAACACACACACACACACACACACACACACACACACACACACACACCCCTATATAGGAATATTATCCTGCGCCAAAAAAAGAATGAAATCTTGCCATTTGCAACAACATGGATGGAACTGGAGAGTATAATACTAAATGAAATATGTCAGAGTAAGGAAGATAACCTATGATCTCACTCATATGTGGAATTTAAGAAACAAAACAAATGAGCAAAGGAATAAAAAAGAGAAAGACAACCAAGAAACAGACTCTTAACTATAGAGAAGAAACTGATGGTTACTGGAGGGGAGGTGGGTGGGTGGATGAAATAGGTGATGGGGATTAAAGAGTACACTTATGATGAAAAAAATAAAATTAGATTTAAGAAATTATAAAAAAAAATGACGTTTTATTAAAAATGAAGTGAGTCTCTTACAAGGAGCATATAGTTGTGTCTTGTCTTTTCTTCTTCTTCTTCTTCTTCTTCTTCTTTTTTAATCCAGCCAGCCATTGTGTGTTCTTTAATTAGGGCATTAAATCCAAGTACATCCAGAATAATTATTGATATGTAAGGATGTGGGAATACCGTCCTTTTTTTTTTTCCTGTTTATTTTGTAGCTCTGTTGTTTCCTCCTTTCTTGCTGCCTGCCTCTCTTTGTGAATTGATGGTATTTTCTAGTGGTGTGCTTGGATTACTTTGTTTTTATCATGTATCTACTGTAGATTTTTGCTTATATATAAAACATCTTATAGATACAATAATCTATTTTAATGCTGGTAACAATTTGAATTAGAAGGCATACAAATACTCTTTTATTCCTTCCCTGTATGTTTTTAATATCACAGTTTATCTTGTTTTTAAATATTGTGTATTCATTAACAAATTTTTGTAGCTATATTTATTTTAATGCCTTTTTACTATAACTTTTATACTAAATTTAAGTGGTTAATATCACCATATTATGATGTAGAGTATTCTTAATTTAACACTTACTTTTATCAGTGTCTTGTGTATTTTCCTGTTTCCTATGTTTTCTTTACCAATTACTATCATTTTGTTTCATCTTGAAAAATCTATTTCACTGTTTTTTGTAGTGCACGTCTTAGTGGTGATGAATTTTCTCAGCTTCTGTTTGTCTGGGAAAGTATTTATCTCTCCTTTATTTCTGAAGGATAACTGTGCTAGGTATTCTTCATTGTTAGTTTTTCTTTCAGCTCTTTAAATATATTATTCCACATTCTCCTGGTCTGGAAGTTTCTGCTGAAAAATCCATTGATAGCTTTATGTGGGTTCCTTTGTATGTTACAAGCTTCTTTCCTCTTGTTGCCTTTAAGAATCTCTGTCTCTGATTTTTGACAGTTTTATTTTAATGTTTCTTAGAGAGATCTCTTTAAGTTGAATTTATTTGGTGGCGTATAAGCTTCATGAATTTAGATATCTAAATCTTTCCTCAGATTTGGGAAATTCTCAGTAGTTATTTCTTTAAAATTTTTTTTAATGTTTATTTATTTTTGAGAGAGACAGAGACAGAATGTGAGTGGTTTGGGGCAGAGAGAGGGGGAGGCACAGAATCTGAAGCAGGCTCCAGGCTCCAAGCTGTCAGCACAGAGCCTGAGCGGGGCTTGAACTCACAAGCTGTGAGATCATGACCTGAGCTGAAGGATGCTCAACCAACTGAGCCACCCAGGCGCCCCAGTAGTTATTTCTTTAACTACCTCCTTCCTCTCCCTCTATCTTCTTTTTTTTTTTAATTTTTTATTATTATTTTTTTAACATTTATTTATTTTTGAGACAGAGAGAGGCAGAGCATGAACAGGGGAGGGGCAGAGAGAGAGGAAGACACAGAATCCGAAACAGGCTCCAGGCTACGAGCTGTCAGCACAGAGCCTGATGCGGGGCTCGAACTCAGGGACCGTGAGATCATGACCTGAGCCGAAGTCGGACGTTTAACCGATCGAGCCACCCAGACGCCCCCCTCTATCTTCTTTCTGGAAGTCTAAGAAATCACAAATTGTTGGTATAGCATAATTCACATAGGCTTTCTTCATTGTCTTTCATTCTTAATCCTATATTCTCCCCTACTGGATAATCTCAGTAGTGCCTAAAGTGCCTACTTTCTAAATTGCAGATTCTCTCTTTTGTTTGATCCGTTTTGATGTTGGTACTTTCCACTGCATTTTGAAATTTTCATTCATTGTATTCTTCACCTCCAGAATTCGTTTGGTTCTTTTTTATGATTTCTGTTATGCTTCTCATTTGTTTCTGTATTGTTTTCCTGATTTCATTGACTGTCATTCTGTGCCTTGTGGTAGCTCATTGAGTTTCTGTGAACAGCTATTTTGAATTCTTTATCTGGTAAATTGCAGATCTCTATGTCTTTCAGATCAGTTACTGGACAACTGTTTTGATTTTTTTGGTGGTGTCATGCTTCCTTAATTTTTTGTATTCTTTCAAGTTTTGTATTGCTGGCTTTGCATTTGAAGTAGTAGCCACTTTCTCTAATCTTTATTAAGTACTTTTGGAAGAGAAATATCCATTATATCCTGCTAGTCCTTTTATTGGATACATTTGTTTCACTCTTCTTTCTTGCTTTTGTGGCAGAATGTCTTTAGCTTGTTTTCATTCTATTGATCCTGTAACATGGCAGGCCAGGTGCTCACAGCCTAGCCTCCCTTTTATTTTCCCACAACTGACACTAAAGCTCAAGTTTGTGGTCTCTTCCTGGTCTTCAGATTCAGGCCAGTTTTCTGCACATGTTTACTAAGCTGTCTGCCAAAGCTCTCTCTCTGCCATCATGAAGAATGGGCATAGAGAGGTAGCCACAGGATAGGGGTGTGTGTGGGTAAGGCCTGTACAGTTCCAGTTGAGAGGGCGGTGGGGTGGGAGTCTGCAAGCAAGGCATCCCCAGCAGTTTTGGGGCTGGCTCTTGATGGAATCCATGACACATTTAGTAGGATTCATGTCTCTTTAATGCCCTCCTAGAGTTTTGTCTATAATCTCTTCTTGCCCCAAATTATGGAGCTCATGATTCAGTACTCTGGTTGTGGCAAGAGAGAAATGGGCTTCTTTGGCAGCATCCTGCACAGCTCGAGTAGTGGATGCTCACTCACATGCTGTCATTTTTCCCGCATGGGAGAAATCACAGGATAAGAAGTTCTTTCTTGGTCCTGAGCTAAGTTGCCTTGGAGGGATAGTGCAAGTAAAATCAAACTGTTTCTCCTATCCTCTCCAGTGCAGCAAAATTGTATTTTTTTTTCTGCAATGCTGTGTTGAAACTTCTCTGCTGAAAAACCTGGACTTCCACAAAGGCTCATTCATCCATGGGTGATTGTCTAAGACAGAATATTCTAGACCATCCTGGACCATGGCTCAAATGGGTAGGAGTCGGTTCATATGCTACTTCAGAATTCACAACTGTAACCAAAGTCTACCCATACACAGGTGGGCAAGACTCTTCCTGGGTCTCTTGGCATATGCCACTGGATCACACAACTCTCACAAGGGCACTTTTGTCCATGTAGTGATACCAAATTGCTGTTGTTAAGGGGGAAATATGATGAAAGATGTCTTATTCAGACATGATGATCCACAGAGTGGGCATATTGCCATCTTGCCAGCTCCTGAGCGTCATTACCAATTGTGTAAATTGTGATTACATTAAAGTTTGGGATTTACAGATTCTGTTAGTGAAAATATTTTGTCAGATCTCTGATTATTCCTGCTAACTTGTCAGATAGCTTTTCTCAATTGATAAATACCAAGTATCTAAGTTATTTCACACATTTAAAAAAGTCTATAGGGAGAGTCAAATGTCCACAATATTATTCAGTTATGAACACAGAAGCTGTGTAATTTTTTATTTATTTATTAAAAAAATTTTTTTTTTTAACATTTCATTCATTTTTGAGACAGGGAGAGACAGAACATGAACAGGGGAGGGTCAGAGAGAGGGAGACACAGAATCCGAAACAGGCTCCAGGCTCTGAGCTGTCAGCACAGAGCCCGATGCGGGGCTCGAACTCACGGACCGCGAGATCATGACCTGAGCTGAAGTCGGCCGCTTAACCAACTGAGCCACGCAGGCGCCCCATGTGTAATTTTTTAAAAATAGCATTTGGAGAAACATGGAAAGATGATAAGGTTTGTTATCTCTCCGTAAAAATGCCTTGCCACAATTCTCTGAAAGAGGTTAAAACAAAGCAATATTTTTATTATATTTTCCACATTTAATATTAAACCTAAAGGTATGTTTCTGAAACCATTTTTTCCAAATTAACATTTTATAATTTATATTATCTCAGTAAAAAATATATTTTAACCATGTGAAAAATTATATTCTCATCTGTCCCTAGAAATTCAAACTTGGACTAGAACAGTTTGCCCTTTTTTTCTTAATTTTAGATCTTAACTTAATCATGAGCTTATATAGCAGTCCGTATATTCCATGAAGCATCTGCTCAGACAAGAGCCTGAATACTGTGAGATAATGTGTGCATAAAAATATTAACTCAGGGGCACCTGGGTGGCTCAGTCAGTTAAGTGTCCGACTCTTGATTTTGGCTCAGGTCATGATCTCAGGGTTCGTGAGTTCAAGCCCCACGTAGGGCTCTGTATTGACAGTACAGATCTTCCTTGGGATTCATATTCTGTCTCTTTCTCTCTCTCTCTCCCTCCCTCCCTCCCTCAAAATAAATAAATATTTTTTAAAAAGAACATTAATTCAATTAGTTGTTTTAGGTTTTAGTACATAATGTACGACACCTGTAGTGGCACAATTCCCTTAGATTAGATCCCATTAAAAGAGATATTTGAAGCAATCCATCCTCTGGGCAACTTCGTTGCTTTTAACCAAATAACCTCAAAGCATTTTGGATACCATCAATTAGAAATAAGTGGTACTTTAAAAGAAATGATAGCTAACTACATAGAAACGCGGGTGTGTGAATGGGTGAATGGATGGATATAGAGATAGCTATCACAAATTTGACTCATATTTTAGTTTTTCTGTGAAATATTTCCATTTACATGAAAAATCCAGGGAGGATCTCTGGCTAAAGATGATTTTGATGCATTGGCTGCTCTGTTATTCTAAAAATGTTTGTATTGCACCATTTTGCAGAAGGCATGGTTTCTGTTGAACTTTTTGGTGGATAATCATTCTTATTTGTCACCACAAAGTAGTTTATATAAGTGTGATAAAAATACACAGGAAGTTTACACAGTAATTTAGCATCTTTATTAGATTCTGCTACTACCCTTCATTATATAACTCTTTTCATTTTTGGAAAGGATTATTGTATAAGATATGAGGTTGATTTTATTACCTTTTTCTATTTAAGTTCCAGTCTTCTGTTTCACTCTCCTCATGAGAACTCAGTGAACAGATTTGCTGGTGTATAAATCCCAGTGGAGATGCCCTATTTATTCAGTGTTGCCTGAATCTCATGTGCCCAAAAGGTTTTTTCTGGTTCTGTTGCTCCACTGTGATATTTTAATATTCTCAGGGTAGAGATATAGATGACTTGAGCCATATGAATGCTCAAACATACAGTAATCATAATCATTTGTCCAATCAAAGTTTCTATAATATGTCTTTCCCATTAACTGGAGAAGTCAGTCAGAAAGACATTTTCCCCCCAATTTTGTTAAGAAATATTGCAAGTGTAAATGGCCACATATGGGAATGCTTGCTCAGTTTAACTACAGACTTTCACATTTGTAATCATGATATGATATGTGAAGTGAAATTTAAAGTAAGAGGTGTTCCCTATTTTTTTTCTGTTGAGGCACCTTGTCTTTATTACTCCCCAGGATCAAATTATTTTCTTAATTATTCACATGGAAATTATAAAATTATTTCTAATAAATCAGTGCTTCACAAAGAATGGCTCCTGGGCCAGCAGCACCAGCCTCACCTGGAAACTTACTGGAAATGCAAATACCCTGTACCCAGCTCATTCTTCTGAGTCAGAAACTCTGTAGTTGGAGTTCAGCAATATGTTTTTTAGCATACTTCCCAGTTGAATTAGGTGCAGCTAAGGTTTGAGAACTACTGTAATAAATCATGTAACTTGCCAAAGGAAAATTAAATTGATATCTAAAGTATGTACATTTATTTTTTTAAATATTTACTTATTTTGGGGAGAGCACAAGCAGGGGAGGGGCGCAAAGAGGGGGACAGAAGATCTTAAGTGGGATCTGCACTGGCAGGCTGACAGTAGCACACCTGATGTGGGGCTCAAACCCACGAGCCAAGAATCGTGACCTGAGCCAAAGTTACACATTCAACCAACTGAGCCATCCAGGTGCTCCTGAAGTGTGTAAATTTCTTAAAACATACTTTCCACTTTCACAAAATACTTGTTGGACCTCACCATCAAATAACTTTATATAAGGTATGCTGTGATAAAGGTAACACATAAATGAGGCATTCAAAAATATTTATTGAATGAATGAATGAATTATATGCAGATCCAGTTCATTTAGGCTTTATAATCGTATACTCATTTTAGAATTTAAAAACGTGATCCAACATGCAGCATATTTGGCATATTTTTATTTCAGGCAAGAGTTAGTACATTGCACATTTTTTCCTAAAATGGTAATAAACAGATCTAGCTATGAATTCTAGGTACATACGTGGATACTTTAACTTTCAAAAGAGTCATAAAGTATGTCTAAAGTATATTGTATGAGAATACAATAGAATTAAATTGCAACAACTGATCAGGTACTGAATTTTGTTGTCAAAAGATGGAAGCATTTACTGTAGTTCTTTAGCTATTACAGAAGAATAAAATAGTTACTTCATATATTTAATGGCATTATTCCAAAGGTCCACTATACTTAGATGCAAGTTCTAAATTTTAACACACAAATCTATTAGCGGAGTAGGCTGTCAAAATGCACTTTACATTTTTTGTTATTTTTAACAGTTTTATTGAGATAAAATTGACATACAGACAATAAGTTGTACATATATGACATATACAACTGAAGCTTTTACGTGTATGTGCACCAGTGAAACCACCACTAAAATCAAGATGATGACCTCATAACACCTGTTTTCCTTTCCAAAAGATTTTATTGTAGACCCTCACGCCTACCCTCGCTATTCCACCTTAGCCCAAGGCAACTGCTGTTCTTTTTCAGTTACTATATATTGATGTGCATACCCTTGAAATTGATATAAATGGAATCATACAGTATGTGGTGTTTCTTTTTAAGGGGAAGGTCTTTTTGGCTTCCTTAATCCAGAATAATTATTTTGCAAGATTTTTTTTTTGTAAGATTTGACTGGTAAGATTATATGTTAGGTGTATGTTGGCATTTTAAGAAACTGTCAGATTATTTTCCAAAGTGGTGGTATCATTTTACATTTTCATCAGCAGATGTTTTTCACATCATCACCAATACTTCATGTGGTCAGTCTTTTTAAGTTTAACCATTGTACTTGGTGGGTCATAGAGTCATATTGTGGTTTTCATTTGAAATTCCCTAATGCCTAATAATATAGAACATCCTTTCATATACTTATTTACCACGTGTACATCTTTTGGATGACTGCCCAGATTTTTTTTGCCTGTTTTTTAAAATTGCATTGCTTTTTCATTATTGAATTTTGAATTTTATTATTTTTTTCTTTTTTTTAATGTAGATTTATATTTGAGAGAGAGAGAGAACCTTAAGCAGGCTCCATGCTCAGTGCAGAGCCCAACACAGGGCTTGATCCCACGACCTTGGGATCATGATCTGAGCCAAAATCAAGAGTTGGATGCTCAACTGACTGAGCCACCCAGGTGTCCCAAATTTAGAATTTTTTTAACGTATTCTGATTACAAGTCCTTTATTAAATATATGTTTTGAACATATTTTCTCCCAGTCCGGCACTTATCTTTTTATTTTCTTACTCTGAAGATCAGAATTTTAATTTTGATGGAATCCAGTTTATCAGTGTATCAACATTTCCCTTTATATGGAACTTGCTTTTGGTTTCATATTTAAGAAATCTTTTCCTAACCCAAGGTCACAAAGTTTTCTCATATGTTTTCTTCTATAAGTTTTCAAGTTTTAGGTTTTACATTAAGGTGGATCCATTTTTATTTATTTTTTATTTTTTATTTTTATTTTTATTTTTATTTTTTTTAACGTTTATTTATTTTTGAGACAGAGAGAGACAGAGCATGAACGGGGGAGGGTCAGAGAGAGAGGGAGACACAGAATCTGAAACAGGCTCCAGGCTCTGAGCAGTCAGCACAGAGCCCGACGCCGGGCTTGAACTCACGGACCACAAGATCGTGACCTGTGCCGAAGTCGGATGCTTAACCGACTGAGCCACCCAGGCGCCCCAAGGTGGATCCATTTTTAGATGATTTCTATGTGCAATGTAAAGTTCTTAGAAAGAAATTATTCTCCTTCCTTCCTTCCTTCCTTCCTTCCTTCCTTCCTTCCTTCCGCTCCTCCCCTTACCTTCTCCTACTTCTCTACTTGCTCTCCTCCATTTTTTTGGCATACATATATATCAAATGTTTCCAGTACCATTTGCCAAAACGATTGCTCTAAGTTGACTTTGAACCTTTGTTGTAAAAGCATTTGTACATATATGTGTAGATTTTTTCCTGAACTCTCTTTTTGGTTCTATTGATCTATCTTTATAATAACTCTCAAATAAGTAGTCTTACTCCTCCACTTTGTTCTTCTTTTTCAAAGTTGTTTTGGATATTCTAGTTCCTTTGAGTTTCTGTATGAATTTTAGCATCCATTGGTAATGTCTATCAAAAAAAGCCAGTTGGGATTTTGATTGGAATTGCATTGAGTCTGTAAATGAATACCGATGATGTAGATTTGGGAAAAAAGGACATCTTAACAATATTGAGTTTTCTAATTCTTTTTTTTAAGTTTATTTATTTTGAGGGAGAGAGTGAGTGAGAGAGAGTGAATGAGCATGAGTGGAGGAGGGGCCGAGATAGAGGGAGAGAGAATCCCAAGCCGGCTCTGTGTCCTTAGCACAGGGCTGGGCCGGACAATGGGGCTTGATCTTAGAAAACTGTGAGATCATGACCTGAGCTGAAACCAAGAGTCAGATGCTTAACCAAGTGAGTCACACATGTGCCCTGTGTTTTCTTATTATTGAACACAGTGTATCTTTTAATTTACTTAAACCCTCTTTAATTTTCCTCAGAATATTTTGTAGTTCTCCACATATTTTTCAAATTTACACCTAAGTACTTCACATTTTTGGATATTTTAAATGGTATTTTAAATTTCAATTTATATTATTTATTTTCACTATACAATTTCTTTTTGTATATTGACCTTAATATACTATAACCTTGCTGATCTACCTCTTAGTAGCTATTTTGTAGATTTCATGGACTATTTTGCATAATTGGTCACATCATCTGTGAATAGAGTTTTACTTCTGTTTTCAAATCTGGATGCCAATTTATTCTTTTTCTTTCCTGACCATATCGGCTAAACCTCCAGGGCAAGATTGAATAGAAGTGATGAAACTAAACATCCTTGTACAATACCTTTTACTCCACTAAGTATAATTTTAGCTGTAGGATTTTGGAAGATGCCTTTTATACAATCGATGAATTTTCCTCCTCTTCCCAGTTTGGTGATCATTTTTTGAAAGGAATGGATGTTGGATTTTCTAAAATATTTCTTCATTATCTTGAGATGATTAGAATGATTACATAATTCCTCCTTTTTAGATTATTAATGCAATGAATGTGTTGATTAATTTTCAAATATTTAAGATAACCTTGTATTTTTGTATAAACAGCCCTTGGTAATCCTTTTTATACAATATTCATTTCTATTAGCTAAAATATTATTTAGAGTTTTTGAATTTATGTTCATGAGGCAGATTGACCTGTAGTTTCCTTATATATTTTTGTTTATGGGGTAATGCTAGCCTGACTGAATGGGTTTGCTCCTCTTCAGTTTTCTGGAGGAGTTTGTATATATGTGTGTCCCATACATGTTTGATAGAATTCATCAGTGAAGCCATCTTGACCTGGTTTTATTTGTAGAAAATTTTTTCAGTAAAACACAAATTTTTAAAATGGATATAAGACTATACAAATTATTACTTTCTCTTTGATGAGATATGCTGTAGTGTGTTTTTCAAGGAATTTGTCCATTTCTTCTATGTTGTCAAATTTATAAGAACAATATTATTTATGACATTAAATTTTTTTCTTTTAATATTTCTAGATTCTGTAATGATGTCACTTCTTTGATTCCTGTCATTGATATTTTGTATCTTTGTTTTTCATGACCAGTTTGTGCATATTTATCACTTTTATTCATCTTCAGCAAGAACCACTTAGTTGTTTAATTGATTTTTCTTTAATTTCCTATTTCATTTGTATCCACCCTAGTCTTTTTTTCTCTTCTGCTTATTTTGGATTTCATTTGTTATTTTCTTTCCAGTTATTTAAGTTTGAACCAAGAGTGATAGATTTGAGACGTTTCTCTCTTAATATAAGAACATATTGACATTAGTTTCCCTTACAGAGTGTTTTGGTGAAATTGCAGGTGTTGATTTGTTGAGTTTTGATTTTCATTTAGTTTGGAGTACTTTCTTATTTCTCTTTGGATTATACTTTGACTGCTATGCTATACAGAAGTATGTTATTTACTTTCTAAATATTTTGGGATAATCAAGAGGTCTTTCTATTACTGATACACAGCTTAATTCCATTGTGGTTACAAAACATACTTTGAATGATTGGAATCATTTTAAATTTAATCAGACTTGAAAAAATGATCAGACTGGGCTCTATTTTGGTAAATATTTTATGTATACTTGGAAAGAGTAAGTATGGGCTATTGTTGGATAAAGTGTTCTGAAGACTTAGCTCAAAGTGGTTGATAGTCTTCTTGAAGCTTCTATTTCCTCACTGATTGTCTTCCTTCTTAGTATTTTTAACCAATCAATTTGTCTCTCAAAGTGATTTTAAAAAATAAAATCTTATATGTTTTCCTATATGCTTTTATTTCCATGTTCTTCATTCTTTTTTTTTTTTTTAATGTTTTTTTATTTATTTTTGAGACAGAGAGAGACAGAGCATGAACAGGGGAGGGGCAGAGAGAGAGGGAGACACGGAATCCGAAGCAGGCTCCAGGCTCTGAGCTGTCAGCACAGAGCCAGACGTGGGGCTCGAACTCACGAACTGTAAGATCATGACCTGAGCTGAAGTCGGACGCTTAACCGACTGAGCCACCCAGGTGCCCCTCCATGTTCTTCATTCTTTTGTAGATTTATATTTCCCTGTGGTATCATTTTTCTTTTGCCAGAAGGGCATTGTTTACATTTCTGGTGATAAAGATCTACTACTGATGAATATTTTCAGTATGTCTGAAATTCTTTTATTTCACCTATATTTTTAAGAGATATTTTACCTTGTATAGATGGACAGTTTTGTTTCTTTCAGTACTTGGAAAGTCTTGTTTCACTTTCTTCTCAGTAGAATAATCTCTGATGGGGGCGCCTGGGTGGCGCAGTCGGTTAAGCGTCCGACTTCAGCCAGGTCACGATCTCGCGGTCCGTGAGTTCGAGCCCCGCGTCAGGCTCTGGGCTGATGGCTCGGAGCCTGGAGCCTGTTTCCGATTCTGTGTCCCCCTCTCTCTCTGCCCCTCCCCAGTTCATGCTCTGTCTCTCTCTGTCCCAAAAAAAAAAAAAAAAAAAAAAAAGAATAATCTCTGATGAAAACTGTGCTGCATCCTTGTTGTTTGTTCCAATATTTTTTATTCTTTGGCTGCTTTTCAGATTTTCTCTTCATCACTGGTTTGAGCAGTTCAGTTAACTTGTGCCTTGGTGTAGTTTTGTTCATGTTTCTGGTGTTTGGTAAGTGATAAACTTGCATTTTGGGTTCATAGTTTTCACAGATTTGGGAAGAAGGATCTTCAAAAAAAATTTTTTTGTGCACTGTGGGTGCTTCAATTACATGAAGTTGTCCCATGGTTCACTAATACTCTTCATTTATTAAAAAAATTTTCCTGTTGTGTTTCATTTTGGATAGCTTCTATGTATATTTCTATATATATTCTAGCTATATCTTCAAGTTCACTAATTTCTTGCTCTGCAATGTTTAATCTGTCACTTATCCCATCCAGTCTGTTTTTTATCCTAGGTATTCTAGCTTTCATCTCTTGAAGTTATCTGGGTCTTCTAAGAATCTATATCTCTTTAACTTTTTAAATATATGGAATATAGTATGATAAGTATTTTCATGTTCTTGTCTATTGACTCTATCATCTGTATTAGTTTTGGGTCCATTTCATTTGACTGATATTTCTCCAAATAGTGGATCATACTTAATTGCTTCTTTGCACATTTGGAAATTTTTGGCTGAATGCCAAATTGTAAATTTAACATTGTTGAGTGTTGGATACTTTTGCATCGTTATAAATATTGCTATGCTTATGAGTTGGTTTTGTTTTTTGTTGTTTTTTTCTGAACTGCAATTGAGCTACTTGGAGACAGTTTGATTCTTTCAGGTCATGCTTTAATGGGATGCCAGGCAATCTTGGAGCAGTATTCAAGCTAAGGCTAATTATTCCCCACTACTAAGACACAGCCTTCCATAGTGTATGGGCACTATATCCAGTAGATGTGAATTTTTAGTTTTTCCAAGCTGACTTATGGGAAAGAGGACTATTCCCAGCCCTGTGTGAGTGCTAGGCACTCTTCCCTTGAGTCATTTCAGGTGACTGTTTTTTCCATCTCAAATAATTTCCTCATATTTATCTGCTAATCAGTATTATGCTGAATACTTGAGGGAACACCCTGGAGATCACAGGTACTCTTAGATGGACTCCAGATGCCTTGGTCTGTCTGTACTCCTAGGCTTGCCTCTTAAATTCAGAGAATGCAATGCATCTGTCTGTGATTTCCTTCCCTATCTCACTGCCTAGAAACTCTTGTCAAGCAGTAAACTGGAGTAGACTTCGGCTTCACCTCATCTGTTTTCTGTTTCTAGGGAGCTTTCCTTCATTACCTGATAAGCAGTACCTACTGATAAGCACTATCTTGGAAAGTGTTCCCCTTGCCCAATTAATATATTTTTTTTCTGATTTATTTTTGGTTGTTTCAGTCAGGAGGGTAAATCTAATCCTGGCTTCTCTATTTGGCCTGGAACTTGAAAAGCCACCTGTCTTTAGCTCTGATTTTTCACCAGTTGTTCCCCTATAATTTTCTTCAGTATGTAAGAAAACCTGTATTTGAGGCACCAGAAAAAATGTATATAATTTTTGTATTTTATTTGCATAGCTATTTTTGGTATGCTATATGCAGTGGCTCAATATTTGCCCAATGGCATATCTTAATGTATGCTCAATGGTATATCTCAAAATTACATTTCTTTCAACTGTAGGCAGTGAAGAGTTTCATTTTTACTTGCAGAAAAATAAAAAAAATATTATTGCTAGTCTGTCTCTGTGCACAACTGCACTAAATTAAATGGAAAAGGTTAAAAATATTAACTAGTGCAAATGGGCAAGTATTATTTTGCACTTGTGTTATCTCTGCTTTTGTGTTTGGTTATTATTCTGTTAACATCCTTAGATTATTATTTGTTTCAATTATTATTCTAGTGATCACTGATTATTTTGGAAACATTGAATCAAAACAATTTACATTTTTAAATTATCTACTTTTAATGATATAATTTCTAAAAATAAATCTTAAATAGGAGCATATACAATATATTAGTCACTCTATTATAAATATTTAAATATTGCAATAGGTTTTTGAGACTCCCTCTATGTTCAAAGTTTGTGGGTTTCTTAATTGATGAGGTTAAAGGATCATGTATTTTTGGGACCGATTAAATAATTACTGTAGGATATAGTGCTTTACTATTATCTTATCAATATAACTGTAAAAATAAACATAGGCAAAAAATTTGATTTAGATATTCTAATTAAAGAATGTTGCTGAGTACCTGAAACAATGGCACAATTAGTGCATTTGCTTACATTTCAGGTCTTACAGACTCAGGGGAAAAAGCTCTATTAATATGAGTAACTTAATAGTAGAGTCATAGTGCTCGAAGAGTGTAAGATCATGTTATGCTAATATGATTGTTTCTTTGAGTTTATGAATATGTGTGGAAAAAGGATAATGCAGAAAGAAAAAAAAGAAGAAAAGCCATGTGGCCCTTGCATTGAATTTTGGGTCCTTAATGATGAACTTTTATATATAAAAATGAACATCCCCTCATTCAGTGTGTCAAAACTCAATTCCTGGTCTTCTACCCACCCCACAAATTTCCTTTACTTTTAATTCTTCCTTTTGCCAGACCAAAACAATTTTTTGATTACCCCTTCTCTCAGACCCCATATTCATCAGTCAAGAAGTCCATGAACTCCTCCTTTAGTATGTATCAGGAATCTCACTCGCCATTCCACTATGGCTTTCCCTTTGATTGAGCCTCTGTCATCCCTTGCAAGGACATTGCAGTGGCTTCCCAACTCATCTCCTTGCTTTTTGCTTTGTATTGCCTATATCTATTCACAACGAAGCAGTCAAAGTGATCTTTTCAAGTGGACTGTGACTTTCATCTGCTCAAAACCTGTGGAGGTCCCTGTTTCACTCCATAAAAGCCCAAGACCTTGCAGTTGCCTAGGAAGTACTATATCATCTGTTTCAACCTCACTCCCTCCTTTGAGTACATTGCCTCAATGACGTGCTTGTTGACATTTTTTAGTATAACCTGAGATGGACTATTGTATCTAGCTAGGTAGAATGATACCTTTTAGAACAGGAGTATCTTAGGTAAAATTTGAATTATTTTGATTATTGAAGCCTAGGCTTTTATACCTTGCATATTTTACTTTCCCTACATTATAAATAAAAAATGAACTATCTGATCAAATACCTGAGGCTTTTAAGCTCAAGGCCACATTGCAAATGAGCTTTACTTCTCTTCTTCCTGTAAATATGATTTTAAAATTCATGCTCTTTCAGGCACTAGAGATAGATTTTTCTACCCATGAACCTATTGGAGGACTACCCTGATTGGTAAATTTCTCTCCTCATCAATTTGTTAATCTTTGTAAAAATCTACAGCTGTGACACAATAGCCTCATCTGTTTCTTTAGTCTAAAGATGCTTATTTTGTGCCTATTATAAAACGGGCACTGAACTAGAGTCTGGGTGAGAAAAATGAACAAAAGTCCTGCCCCAAGATATTTTACATCCCTATGGGATAATGACAGTAGTTAAATAGTTATAGAAATATTTAATTATGGTAGTTTTGATGGATTTTATTATAGGATCTCATCTAGAGACCTTGTCTCATTATTTCTAGTCTCATCTAGAAAATCGGATATAACTTCCCCAAGGAAGTGAGATTTGAACTGAGATCTGAAATGTGCAAGGGATATGTTTGCAAAGCCTAGGAAGGTAGAAGTAGACTGATAGACTGATAGACTGATAGATTCAATAGTGGAGATCCTGAAACAGGAAGATCTTTGGATAGGAACTGAATAAAGGCTGGTGTGTATGGAGAGCAAAGAGCAATGAAGGGTGTGGTGCCAGAAGAGGTTAGAAATACATAGAAGATGAAGATTGTGGACCTTAAACTGAACCAAGGATTGACGACTTCATTCTAATCATGCTTTTGAAAATTTTTAGTATCAGAGTAATATATTATTTATTATTTAAAAAGTTGTCTTACTGAAATACACATGTATTACAGATTTAAAAAGGGAGAGAATGAATGTTATAAAACTGGTTAGGAGGCCAATCCAGTGTGTCAGGCAGGAGATGGAGGTTGTTGGGTTGGGGTGGTGACAGTGGAGATGGATAAAAATGAAAGGAGGATATTTAAGGTGGAAAAGCAGCAGGATTGATATTGCTGCAAAATAGAGAGCTGTGTCAATGAAGATTGTATGTTTGGACTTTCACAACTGCATGGAGTGTGGAGTATAAGACCTTTTACTCTAATTAGGGAATGTTGGGAAAGAATCTTGTTCTCCTGATTGTGAATTCTGATTTAGGTATGTTAATTTTAGATACTTGCAGATGAAACTTGGTGATGGCCGTTGGCAAATGGAAATTCATATATGGAGTTCTGAATAGATGCCTGTCCTAAAAATATGAATACAGAGTCATCAGCACATCGACAGTTATTAAAGTCACAGGCATCGATGAAGTAATCTACTCTTGAGTGAAAAAAGTGTCCACACTGTAGCGTATTTTTTAAAGTTTATTTATTTTGAGAGAGACAGACAGAGAGAGAGTGAGCAGAGGGGAAGCAGAGAGAGGGAGAGACAGAATCCCAAGCAGGCTCTGTGCTATCAGCACAGAGCCCGAAACAGGGCTTGAACTCACAAACCATGAGATCGTGACCTGAGCTGAGATCAAGAGTCAGACACTTAACTGACTGAGCCACGCAGGGGCTTCTACACTGTAGTTTATTCTATTTTAAATATAAAAACTCTCTAAACTGCCCTTCTTTCAATTTAGGGGCTTATTGTAGTGATTTATATTCCATTTTAAGAATGTAACTTTTTCTCTCAGTTGTTTGTAAATCTGGCCTTTCAAGATAATATCCTATGTGAGGAAAAGGCAGGCCTTGGGCACATCTGTTCTGTTACTGATCAGTGTCATACTCACGACAACCCTAAGGAGAAAATATTTTAAGAAAATCATAAACTGGTTTGTGATATTCCCTGGCTTTTCCTAGGCTTTTAAGATATGAACAAGAATTAGTATTGGACTAAGATGTGTCAACTTGATAGAAACACCTGCTTTTCTAGAATCTCAACTAATTCTTTTCATGTGTCATGGTCTGTAGAACAATTTTGTTTGGTTTGATTTTGGTGTGGAGAAGGAGTGACAGTGGTACACATAAAATTATAAATTTCAGAGGGGCAAAACAGAAGTGCGTTTTAGCTTGTCTTTTGAATTTGAGCTTTAATGACTTGACTCTAGTTTCTGATCTGAACAAGTACCCTATCTCTTCCCCATTACCCACATTTACTATAGATAGCAGATATATATGTGTTTTCTTGTATTCATATTACATTTTTGTTATTGAGTTGATAGAAATTTAATAGGTACCTTAATAGACAACTGTATAATTGGCCCAGTTCTCTTCTGGCAGAAAGAGTTGTGTAAACACAAATGTTCCTTTTATGTCTCCTTTTCATCCATAGTCATAGCTGTGGTACTTTGAAGAAAACCAGAGCTCTATGACCTAGAATTTAAGACTGTTAGTCACTGTGTTGAAATGCATTTAGAATCTTTGCAATAAATCCCTTTTCCATCTACTTCTATGCAGAAGTACTGGTCATCTCTTCAGATGGTAAGATTTGTTTGTCTTTCTTTAATAAGAGAACGTCTATCTTATTGTCAGCCATTAACCCTGTTTAAAAAAAAATATGGATCTTACCTCAATCTGCTATCTAGACTATCTGAATTCTAGGCATTCGTCAGATGATTTAACCTCAGACTTACTGATATCTAATACCTCTCAAAAGCTTGGTTGAGAGAAGTGGCATTGACAGAGAATTTCCTGAAGTTTATCCATTCATGTAGAAACTCTAAATTTTACCCCTGGATTTGGGGAAGCCACCTGAGACTTGTGTTTTGCGTATTATTCTTTTTCTTGACTTTATCTTACTTTACCTAAGGTCAGAGCAGTCTCTCCACTTATTTTTTATTCTGTTTTACAATATATATTGTTGAAAGTTGCTTTATGGTTTTTTGAATAGTTTGTGCCTAATTAACTGAATAAAAGGTGGAGTACCTTAATTTGTCAGTTGTTCATAACTGAATGTGAAATACAAATATTTAAACATCTACTTAGCCTTCCATTGATTTCTCAATATTAAATAAACCAGTAATATAAAACTCTCCAAATCTTGCCATCAGCCCTTTCGAAATTAACCTGTCTGGTAGTCCATAGTGGTTTTATCTAAATTAATGCCTGAATGAAAGCTAGAGGCGAGACGGTGGATATTCTTTATATTATCCTTATCTAACATTCATATGCCTTACAAATGAACTGCTAATTGATCCTAAAACTATAATTCCTTTTTTAGCAATGGAAATTAAATGATTACCTTGCCCTTTCATTGTTCAGCGCATTTTTTCACTTTTACCTATAAGGTAGAGTCAGGGAAGAGTGATTAAGATAAAGGTCATTTATAAATTCATATCTATTCCAGAGAAAGAAGGTTTTAGGAAAACATGCAATAGGAGAGGCAGAAATGCAATGAAATATTATGTTCCTTTGAATCAAGTAGGTATTTTTTTTAATTAATAAAGTTTATTTTTTTAGAGCTGTTTTAGGTTCACAGCAAAACTGAGCAGAAAGTAACAGAGAGTTCCTGTATACCCCCATTAGGAGGGCAATTCTGATTAGCATGAAGTATGTTTTTCCCATGAGCAGAGACCATAAGGGAAATAAAATAACATATATTAGTTCTTAACAATCCAACTTTATAGGAAACTTTTTTAGAATCTAGTAAAGTTGCTTTGTGTAATGTTGGTGCCAACACTTTCTGATATCAATGGGTGCTGAGAGAAAACATTTGGAGCTGATCACCTATTTGGAGATGTTTATTTCCTTAAAGTTATTACCTATTTCCAGGTTGTGTTCATCAAATCATTCTCAAGAATATGATTTTATTGGCCTCTTTGTGATTATCATAGCACAGTAAATGCCATTTGGATGAGTTATGCAGCAAGATATCCAGGGCCAAACTCCAAATCCACTAATTCTGACTGTGGGGGATGTGAATAAGGGATTCTTACATTGCTAGGGACTGTAAAGGACTATTGGAAACAGAATGGCAGAGGGAAACAAAACAAAACAAAACAACAACAACCCTGGAGCACATAGGAGACAGGACTTTAGGAGATGTGTAATTGGATGTGACTAGAGATCAACAATAATAGTCCTCGCTATCAAGTAGGGTAATTTTATACTAGCTTTGAAGTTTGCTCCCTACAAAAGCCCAACCCTGTGCATCCACCTAGAGGCTCCTTGATTTAGTGAGGTTTCATTACCCAGAACCTGGATAATAATTATAATTGATGATTAATATGGTATGGAGCTTTGAAAAGCACTATTCTTTTTTTTTTAATCCAAGTTAGTTAGCATGTAGTGCAATAATGGTTTCAAAAGAATCCAGTGATTCATCCACTACATGGAACCCCCAATGCTCATCCCAACAAGTGTCCTCCTTAATGTCCCTTGCCCACAACCCCTCCATCAATGCTGATTTTCTCTATAATTAAAAGTCTCTTATGTTTTATCCCCCCCCATTTTTATATTATTTTTGCTTCCCTTCCCTTATGTTCATCTGTTTTGTATCTTAAATTCCACATATGAGTGAAGTCATATGATATTTGTCTTTCTCTGACTAATTTTGCTTAGCATAATACTCTTTAGTTCCATCTACATGGTTGCAAATGGCAAGGTTTCATTCTTTTTGATCGCTGAGTAATATTCCATTATATATATATATATATATATATATATATCCATTATATATATACACACACACCATATATATATATATATATATATATATATATATACACACACACACCACATCTTTATCCATTCATCAGTTGATGGACAGTGGGCTCCATACTTTGGCTATTATTGATAGTACTGCTATAAACATCAGGGTGCATATGCCCCTTCAAAACAGCACACCTGTATCCTTTGGATAAATACCTAGTAGTTGATAAGCACTATTCTTGATGTTTTTTTATGGAATCCTTATAATAAATCATAGTATTATTACCAACCTTGCCTTATCAGTAGAGAAATGGCAGTATAGGAGAGTGAAGTATATTTCCAAGGATTCCAGAAGTAAAGCAAGGATGGGACCTAGGTCATCTGGTTCTACCATCTGTAATTTTTAACTCTATGCTCTACCTTCTGATAATGATGAGATAATATGGAAACCTTGGTACTTTTTGTGGTAAAAAATTTGTATCATAATGATTATTAAGTAGGAATTCTGGCAGCTCACTTGCAACTATGAATTGCAAGCATACGGGCTATCAAGTAATTACAGAGAAACACAGTTTATTGAGAAGAAGACGAAAAATGTCAACAACCTCATTTCTATGGAGTGGGCAACTTAAGTAGATTAATTTCATAATTTTATAAGTACCAATGGAATTATAGTTTCAAATTACTATTACTTTTATTTTCCTCATGAGTAGCACCAAGGTAATTAAATAAATATTGATATTTCATGCTAAAATTATTAGAAATTGATAGTTTTTTATGTATGTTATACAACCTAACTAAAAAAAAAAAAAAAAAAAAAAAAGCATGTAGAGTACTATGATGCAATTACACCATTAGCAGCTCTGTGTATGAACTAGGTGACCTTTAAGGCCAATTCTAGCTCAAAGGTTTTATGAATATACTCATCAGGACCTCGCCCTGAGAATATAACTGAGTGTAACACAAACAGAGTTACATGTACTGTTCAGTGAGATAGACTGTGGCAGCGCTATCCTTTTAGGAGGGTGCTGTGCTTCAAATAGGCGCCCAGATGGTACTGTAACTATGTTCTCCATGGCTGAGCAGCAGCTGAGTTGCAATGAAGGATAGATGGGACATGTTCTGCCGTTCCCAATTACTGTGTCACCCATAGGTTGTGGGAATGATATTATACCTGTGATAACTTTATTTCTCCTAGGAGGACCTGCCACTCTAGCCCTATAGAGGGGTATTTAGAGTACTTGTTGGTCAGTAGATTTTGTGACACTTGCTAAAGTCATGTACCTAAATATACCACAAATCAGTGATGCTTCCACCTTCATTTACAGGAGTTTGGGATAAAAATGACGTCAGGAATGCCGAATTTTGAGTTCCTTGGAGAATTTTTCCATTTAAATGCAGGCTAGCATTTGTAGTGTGCATTTCATTTCAGTAACTTCTATTTCTTTTAAAATCAGACTGTTGGGTAATATACATGGTACCTCTGTTCTCTCTGGTGCATAAACAGATTCAGGGCTCGTTGGATTATCTTGCATGACTGTTGCTTAGTAAATGCTAAACAGAAGCTTTTCTATAGCCACTGGGGGTTACTGGCAGATACAGCATTGCTCCATTATACAATTTATGCACCATAATGGGATTTGCTTTGCTACTGTATTATCTACCAGTATACTGCACTTAACAGTGCCAAACACAAAAGTGTTGACTAATACATATTATTGATAATGATTGTTAGTTTCTTTTGCTTTCTTGAGATAAATGAACAATATCTCTCTTTGGGGCCAACCACTCTGGGGACTTAAACCTGTGAGAAGATCCTATTAAAATAATTCCAAGCTCTTTCAAGTATTAATTTCATGAGTACAGTTAAGGAGCTGTTTCTTTAAACAGTTCTTGTTGATACCCCCTCAAGTCCCAAATTATTTTAAAAAGAAACCTTCTTATTACATCATTTTATTTTTGTTTTTGTCATTGTCTTTGCTGTGCTGTCATTTCTTCATCTCTTATACCATCATCTATAACCGTAAGCATCTGCCAAACATTTATTGAGGCTTTTTTTCCCCAGAAAAGTTTTATTTGTGCTCCAAAGTCCACAATCTTTGTAGGAGACATCTTCATCTGGGTGGATACTCCAGTTAGATGAGGGCTTCTCAGTTCCTTGACTATCGCTGTTGAGTACTCTTTCTCAGAACTCCTGTCTGTGGCTTCATTATGAGTTTTGCCTAGATCTAGAACTGCTTCATCCCCCCCCCCTTTTTTTTATCTTTTACATACACTTTACACACAAACATAACCACTGCGAAGAGTGAGATAAAACATAGATTCAAAAAAGTATGCAAAACAAATATGTAGCTTAAAGAATTGTTATAAAACTGAAACCTTATACTTAACACGTAGCTTAAGGAATAGAATTTTACTTGACTCCCTCCATGTACTCCATTCTAATCAAAACCACCTGCCTCTCACAAAAATTAGCCAGCTTTCAGATTTGTATGGTACTTTTAATTTATTTTACACTAAACACTTTCCTGCAATTCTTTGTAGTTTCACCACTCAAATGTTAATTCTTCAACTGTAAAACTTTGATCATTTGTTGTTTCTTTTCTATCCCTGATTTTTTCTTACTATTTAATGTTTAGAAGGACTATTTTGATTTGTCGAGTTTCTCACAGCCTAATTTTGTTCTGTGATTGCTTCTGTATAGTCTAATACGTTCCTCTGACCCCTTTATTTTTACACACTGGAAACTAGAACTAGAAACTTGATCACTTAGGTTTAATCCTTTTGACAGGACCATACCTACTGTATGTAGTGTGGCTTGTTTTTATGACATCGTCAGTTGTTGATACCCAGTGCCTGAATCTGGTAATACTTTGGGAGATACAAATTGGTAATTTGTAAAATCTTTTATTGCTTTTTATTTATTAGCTAGAATAACATTACAAATAAATGCTTGTACTTATCTTCGATTTGACAGAATAAATGTATGACTCTTTCAGTTATGTAACAGCTTTCAAGATAATAAATTGACTCCCTACAATTTGCCAAAGTTGGAAAATCCACTTACTTTAAAGTATCTTTCTGAACTCAGGTTGAAATATATTTGAAAGGTTTCAATACATTACAATTTTGACCCTTTTGGAAACTCAAATTATTCCATCTTAGGCTAGTTGAAGTTTTGTTCAGTTTTAAGTTGATTTCTGAGTTCTTTTGACATCACATTAGTGTATTTTAGTATGACAGTATTTGATAATTTTTTCATTATCTGCTATGGCAACAATTCTAATGTTCCATACTCACCTTGTTGATTTTTCCACCCCCAATGTACTTTTTGTCCAATAAGCTCTTATATTTTAGTGGAAAATGTTATACAAGACCATAGTCTGTGGTAGGGATTCCCATGTATTGGTCAGAGTTTCTGGGACTTTTCAGTAACCAAGACTGAACACAAGACAGGGCACAGAATACAGAGGTATCGGCATCGAGTTCTCACTGATACCCTCAGTTAAGGACTTTGGGATTTTTACTTAACTTTGTCTATATTACTTTTATGTAACACCCATACCACAAATGCTTGCTCTCCAGAAATATCTCTTGTGGTAGAAAGACTTTAACATGATGCCCAATGACCCCACCTTCTATTATTCATCCTCTTATAATCCCTATTTCTTGACCACAAGACTTGTTTCTGGGGTTTTTTATGTTTATTTATTTATTCATATATATCAAGCATCATTCAAATTGACAAATGGAGTTGATAGACACAATTAGACACAATTTCCAAACTCTTTGAAACATTAAGGATTGAGTTTTTAATGTGCATTGGGAGTTACTTTCCTTATCTTTACTTAGCACTTACTCAGATTTTCCGCAGCCAATTCTAAATCACCACGAAGTCTTCAGAAGCCCTCTAGCCACTCTTCTTAACTATTAGCAGATCGTAGTTTTCACTAATTCCCAAGGAAAATAGACTCCATCAGATACTGTCCCCTTTCTGTATTGCTAACACTAACTTTATGCAAGTTCATTATTTTGTTGGATTCCTTACCATCCCTTCCTTTCAAGATCCCCCCCTTGCATGCATTTTCAATGTATAACATTCCATGACCATGCAACCCTACAATTAACCCTAACCCTGACTCTAACCTTACCTATCATTTTCTGTTTTTTTCTCAATACATTGACATAAGGCCTTATACCTCTCATCATTCTAGCGAAAATACCTTCCTTAGTACCTCCCCCAGTTTCCTGAGAACTAAGTTCCGTGGACTTGGTTCCTTCACAACACTTTGTATTTAATACAAGGTTTTATTCACTTATCACATTAAGATTTTACTATGATAGATTCAGTACTTTGTGTATTAAATAAAAAGGAACTGGGATTTTCTGTAGCATGTTTTTCCATTAATTTTTCCCTTTTTTGTGAAACTTTCTTTGCTTCCTTAGCAGTAATCTTCCCTATTCTTTTAGAATTCCCTTTCATGCTCTCTTCCACTTTTATCCCCCACTCCTCTACTTTGCTGATCCTCAGCTGTCTTTCCTTACTCTACGGTCTTCCTGGCTTATCCATTGAATTTTACTTTTCTTTTTTTTTCTTTTTCCACCTACATTCTTCATTGCCTTAATTCAGAACATCTTATCTGGCTAACACAGTGTTACCTGGCAAGCCTCGTGACATTTTGTATCTCCAATAAATAATACGATTATTTCTTAAGCACCTTAAGATTTGTAATTTATAAACATAATAGGTAGTTAATATGAGAATGAGTAGGTACTGAAGAGTACTTCTTCAGAATTCTGAAGTATAGAGTAATATCTAAATTTTAATTTGTAAAAACTTAAAAATATGCAGATAATTTTATGAGGTCATTTGATTGTTAGATGTTTGAGCTTCACTTGTATATGCTTAAAATGTTTTGTTGTAATGATTTTTATAGGCACTAGTGTTAATTTACATGTGGTATAAGAATTCGGAATTCACTGAATCATGTATCCTCCTTGAAGGAAAAGGAAAATAGTTGTAATTTAATTTGTCATGAAAATCATGTTTCTGTAATGGGTGAAATAAGTTTAATGAACTATTTAATGGAAGAGCTTTTCACAGCTGAAGCATATTTAGAGAAATGTGAGAAACCATGATTATAAATCCACACAATACTTCATTAAGACTATTTACAGAAAACACATTTTTCATCTTTAATGATGCAACATGAATAATTTCATGTATTTTTTCTTTAATCTTTGTTACTAGTTCAGAATAATTGTATTGTTTCCAGAGAAGCATTTAACTGAATATTACTTCTTCTGCTTCTTGTCATTTTAATCATGCCTAGGAGATATATACATAAACATCTTTCATATTTTCAGAAGTGGATCTGAGTATATACCTGTATGTTCTCCTGGGCTATCTATTGTTCCTCTGGAAAAGTGTGATTTCCACAAAGTTCTCATTCCTGGGTACACATGGCAAAGTGCCATGACCTTTTTCTCTTTACTGACTGCCTCCTAGGAGCTCTGCTTATTCCATCCAGAAATGGGGAAAATGTCTGCACCAGCTGGAGCTATATCACCAGAGCTCTCCAGCATCATTGGATAGTGGTGAATCTCCAAATATCTCTTTGGCTTTTGTAATGGTCTTTGTTCTTCACAAGCTAAAAGTCAATCCATGAAGGTGAGCAGAGGCAGACATTGAATCATCTCCTTTATTTTCCTCCTCTTTTTTCACAAATCATACCCCCCTCTTCCTTTAGCCAGGCATTATGCAAAGAGGTACCAGAGGTAGATAAGAAGCCTTTGCAATCCCCATTTTCTTATATCTCTTTAGATTTGCGTCTTATAGGACTATGTGACCACACAGAAATCTGTACTTATTGAAGGAGTCCAAGGAGAGAATAAAAAAATATTTGGCTTATAAACTTCTCTAACATATGAAAATTAGGAATGTATTCTATTCACCATGGAATTTGATCCATGGTTACATTTAGTTATTTCTGTATCTTTCTTGGTGATATCCATTTTTACCTTCTTAATTGTTTCCAAAAAGATAATATTAAATTTGGCAAACAACTGATGTGATTAGGTACTTTGGTGTAGCCTATTGTAAGCCTATAAAATACAAACATCTATATAATAGTTTAACACTGAATCTACATTTTTCAGGATTCTTTTGATTACAAGTGACAGAAATTCAATTTGTGCTAGCTTCATCCTAGGGAGATTTAAAAGGAGATTGTTTTGAGATGTGTAGCACAGAATTAAATGATAGATTTTGCCACATTGATTATTGATTTAGAGGGAGGACTCCCTCATATGCTTGAGGGAAGGATTGGGCATTCACATTTGGGGACCTGAAGGGATCAAGCTGGGCCTCAGAAACAACTAGTAGGCAAGACTCAGACAGCGCGAGAGCTCACTATTGATCTCCTGTCTGTATTTCTCTTAAGTTTTAACTTCATTCTCTCCCATTGACATCTACTGTCTGCACATGACTGGAGAAGAAGCTACTGTTAACTCTTAGTTTCATATTTAGAGTTCATTGCAGAGGATATGCTTTCTTGTCCAGCTTTTTTTTGGTGTGTTTGTTTGTTTGTTTTTGTTTTTTGTTTTTCTATCCCAAGAAAGGGCAATGACTTGCATAGATTAAGTCATGTGTCTACCGCTGTGTGAGTTAAATGTGTGGAAGTAGATGTGGTAATGAAAGAATATGAAATAGTTACCCCCAAAAGGAAAAGGCCAACACAGAATAAATTCACTTGCTATTCTTAATTTTAATCCTTTAAATTCCCTTTCTCTCAACTCAGACCAGAACAGACACACCTTTTATTAATAAATGTGCAAAATCTCCATAGTAATATTCCTGTAATATGCAGTATTGTTTCTTATCTTCTTCAATAAACTAAGGATTGTTTTTGGCCCTTTTCCTTATATGAAGACTGCTTCTTCATAATCTTTAATGATTTTTTTAGTAACTTTTTTCAAAGAGGAAGTGAGATTGGGCCATTATCCAGCTCCAGTTCTGGAATACCATTATCCCCTCTTATGAGAGGAGTCCAACTTTGACCCAGCCACCTCCTAAAGTAGCTGTTTGACTGGCAAATTATCAATTCCCACTGGCTGTAAAATTATTTTTTTCATTCTAAATTATCAGATGAATACCCTTTGGTGTTTTGTGATTTCTTGCAATTTTTAAATTTAATTTCTTCAATTATTGCCAACAATAGCAATAGCATTTCTGTTTATCACTGATATTTTGCTTATACAAGATTCTACCTAGAGAAAAGGGGGAAACAAGTAACTTTCAATGTAACTTTAAATGTATAAAGGTACTTTATGTATGTATAAATGTACTTTAAAAGTAACTTTAAACGTATAAAATTGTTTTTCATGACCTCTTGGTCAGATCATCCAAGGAAACAGAGCACACTCAAAGGTAATGATTGACAGACTTTTATTGAAGAGGATATCTATGTAGTATGGTCAGTGTTAAGAGTAGCTGACAAGGAATGATGAGATGTCCAGGGATAGTAACAGTGAAGAGCCTTACTACTCTTAAGCCTAAAAAGCCAAGGGAAGATAAAGAGACTTTAAATTATAGAAGAGGACTAACAGAAAAGAACTGTGTCCTATAATAGAGGAACATAGTCAGTGGCAAACAAATGTGCATCAAGGAAGGAGCCAGAAAAATAGTGCTCTGATTTCTCTGTCTTATTCTCCAGTTATTTGAATTGTCTCTCATTAGCCAAATCCAATCAGAAGCCAAAGGGAGAGAGCATGGAGACATCAGCTTCCACAGACTAACACAGAGAAGCTCGGGGGCACAGACTAGGATGGAGAAAAATAGGAGATCTGAACGGACAAATGGAGACTATCCAGAACAATAGTTAATGTACAACAGCTCAGTCCAGTTTGTTGTCATAAAAAAGAACCACAGACATCAGGGCACTGCATAAGTTTTATCACATACTTGATTGAGGGAAACAGTATCTTTAATGCTACATTTTGGCTCACTTAAACATCTGGAAAATCTATAGGTTATCTCTAAGTTATCCCACATAGTTAGAAAGACTATATTTTCTTAAATCCTTGTGCCTAATATAATAACAGTCCTTGAAATATTTTCTGATGTTATTCCATGAAAGCTTGGGTATGCCATTTAGCAAATCCACGTGAGCACTCTGTCTGTAAGATAGTACCCCTTGTAGGTTTGGATTAAGAATTAAATAAGATAAAGGGACTCCTGGTTGACTCAGTTGGTTAAGCGTCAGACTTTGCCTCAGGTCATGATCTCATGGTTCGTGGGTTCGAGCCTTGCATTGGGCTCTGTGCTGACAGCTCAGAGCCTGGAGCCTGCTCCCGCTTCTGTGTCTCCCTCTCTCTCTGCCCTTCCCCTGCTCATGCTCTGTCTCTCTCTCTCTCTCAAAAATAAACAAACATTAAAAAAAAATTAAGATATTGAATATAAAACATTTAGCATGGTTATTAGCACATCACAAACATTCAGTAAGTATTGATCAACGTGTTTTTGGCTCACCTTGAAGAATGCTACAATAAACTGCATTATAAAACATGTCTCTGAATGTATTTCTACATGTAGTTGAGAATCTCTCTATGTGTAGTGCCATAAAAATTAATTTCACGTTTCAGTATATTTTGTAGGTACATGTACATCTGTATTTATCTATAAATATACGCTTTTTCACATTAGGAATGTTATGAATTTTATAACTCATCTTTTTAATAGGCCTTTGGCCGCAAGAAAGCTTACGGTCAGAAGTGCTATCTTAGAAACCTTATAGTGTCTCCATGCTTGCACATCTGTAGGCACTAATTTTTAAACTATTTTGTAGTGTTTGGTACAGAATTTTATTGTGTGATTTTATTTGTAAAAGTTCTTTTTGTAAAGTGAAAGGAGTTATAAAACTATAAATGAATACATCTTCTGAGAGTAAGGTTTTAGTTATGTGCAAACTTGGGAAGATGTCTGTCTTATCTCCATTCATCTTAGGGTAAACATTAGGAGTACAATTAATATTTATCAAATTGAAAAGATCCTCAAATAAAGTACCTATTTTTCTAAATTTATGCATGAGCAGATTTTTCTTAGAATTTTCTGCAATGACAAATATAAAAGACAGTTAAAAATTTTTAAATTCTTGTATGTGCTGCTACATGATTCCTGACTTGTATTGTGGTGATTATTAACTTAAATAAAACCATCCTTTTTTAATGGTCATATTTTACAAGTATGGTTAATATGTTAATCTTTAAAGAATAGTATATCAAATTCATAGAAAAATCACTTATATTTACAATAGGAGATTAAAAAACATAGCATACTAAATAAAAACATAGTGAAGTGTGCATCATTTCACTGAGAAACCTAAGACCTACTTTATTCATAGTGGACAGACAGTTATGGATCATGGTGAGTTATTTTGTGTGCTTAGTTCATGATTTAAAGCAATTGTTTTGAGATGTGTAGCACAGAATTAAATGATAGATTTTGCCACATTGATTATCATCCTTTTGCAAGTCAGTTGGCAATGAAGTTTGCCTATGGAGAAGTAAGATATTAATTATAAAGATTTTGAGAAGAAATAATTTAAAAATATAGCTGACTTCTTCTCTATGAGCAAGTCTCCCAACAATGACATACAAAAATGTTCCCTTTTAGTAGCAAATGCAAGAAATATTGATTTTCTCTAAAGTATGTCATTTGCCATTTTGCATCAAAGCACTTTAAAACCTTTTAACACCACGGAAGTAGAAACTGAAGTACATTAAGTATGCTTTCTGTGGTGTAATTTTCTTCAGAATATTAGATCTTAGGTGTAGAATAATTATTACATTTCATACACACTTTCATGAATTTAGTAAATTTTTCTTTCAATTCCTGTCATGACTCTATGGTATAAATAATCACAAAGAAAGTGTCCTTTTTTAACTTCCTCTGACAAAGAGTAAATTATAAATTAAGATTTTCTGTCTTTAAAAGTCAAATAATCAGAAACTTCATCTTTATTTTGGGGAACATTTTTAAAAATTCTGCAGGTACATAGAATGAAGTCATATTTGAAGATTTTTAAATATGTTTTAAATAAATATGTTTTAAATCTCTGATAAATCTGTGAAAATCTGATAAATATGTTAAGAACCTCAATAAAAGAAATCACACACACCCCCAAATAAGAGTATTTTATACTATAGTTCATTACTTGTATATTATTTTATGATATTGGTCGTAGAGTTCTAAAGCACAGTCAGAAATTTCTAAATTTCCCTGCTACTTGGAATTCACATTTAGGCTGTATTATGTTCATAAAATATGTCAAGATGTTATGTGATTATAGTGAATTACAAAACTGCTGAAGACTACTTTAGGTGATTTTGCAAAAAGTTGTCATGCAACACCTTATAAATTCTTAGCAGTATTTATTAAGTCACTTTCCTAAAGACAACCAAAAATGGCATTGTAGCTACATTACACAAGCACTTTCAAATGTGTAGTAAGATGCGTTTTTCCTTATGTTTCACTTAGAAAGATAAATGTTGTATTTCCTAATTTTTTTTTTAATCAAGGAGACATTATGCCTATTGTGTTGTGCGTTTCTAATGTATTTCGTTTGTACACCAATCTCGTATTTCCCTATGACATTTCTCTTATTAGATCATCACTTATTAATTCATCATTATATTCTTTCCATCCATTAATTAATAGAGCACCTACTATGTGGTGAGATGCCATATGTCAAGGTGGTTAGTTAGGGCAGTGAGTCAAACCAAAGGTAACATTTATGTTTTTATTCACTTACTGTGACAATGCAATCAAGGTGCCCAAAATGGTACCAGCCATTTTTCTCCACAGAATGACACTGGGTGAAGGCTAAATGGATGTAGCATAGATGGGGGGAGTTGTCTCTCTACCAAGGAGTCCCAACAAAAGACTCCTGACATTTTGAGGACATGGAGGCGGGGAAAGGCTAGGAGTGGAAATTACTAAATCAGAACTGGGAAAATTGCCTCATTCAAGACCCCAGATAAGGAGTTCTTCATAGAGGTACCTAGGACTAGGAATTCAAGTGTGTATAGAAGCATGACTGGCCTGGTGGGCCTGAGTCCTTGACTGCAGCTCCTTCCAGTAAAATGCCATTCAGTAGCTGTGCACTAACTCTGATATTGAAATAGCGGCTTCTCCGTAGGAAGCCTGTCTTGCAAAGTTTTGTCATGGTTAGGTTCTGAAAAGACAGGGACTGAAAGAGAGATTTGATTAATTACTGTCAGGCTGCTGACATGGTGTTGCATGGATATTGGACCACATACATAGTCTTTTGGGTCTGGATACTGAAAGCAGGGCCTCTATTGCCTACAAAAAGGTAATAGATTACCTTAATCAAAATTAAGGTAATTAATTTTAATTAATTAAGAAAGATTTTTATCCTTATAGGAGTTATGGTAGAGGAAAAATAACCTACATGAAATTGAAACCCCAATCCTGTGCCAAAAAAGTTGGGATCTAGATATATATTCCCATATGGTATATGAATCTTAAGCCATTAAAATCAGCATAAAATGTAAAGATGTATAAATATTTATATATTACAGCATAAAAATGTTCATATTTATAAAATCCAAGTCTGATTCTCACTTTTCTCTCAATCTCTCTCTCCTCTCCATTTTCTCCTTTACACACACACAGACACACACACATAAGCTCATTTTAAAATATTAAATAAAATATGTAATCGAAACAGCAATTTAAAATAAGTATGGAAGAGTGATTCTAAAAATCAAATTCATGTTGAATTTGATGTTAAACAGCAAAATTGATATAGCTGAACATAAACAATTACCTAGGTTATCTGAGAAAATCTTCTAGGGTGTAGCTAGAAATGAAATTATGACAAAGTGTTTAGAATCCTGGAGAACATAATGACAATACTTAACTTTATTTCTAATTGCAGCTTTAGAAGAAGGAAAAGATTATGTGTGTGTATATGTATATATCTTTATTTCTGTATATAGAAGTGTGTATATATGTGTGTGTATTTAAGTTTATTTATTTATTTTGAGAGAGAGAGAAACCCAAGCAGGCTCTGCACTGACAGTGAGGCTCGAACTCACAAACTTTGAGATCATGACCTGAGCCGAAATTAAGAGTTCAAGAGTCGGACGCTTAACTGACTGTGCTACCCAGGAGCCCTAGCTTTATTTCTAAAGCTGCTATTAGAACTAAAGCTAAGTATCATCATTATGTGTATGTGTGTGTGTGTGTGTGTGTGTATGTGTGTGTGTGTATATATACATATATATATATATATATATATATATATATATATATATATATGTATATATGTCATTGGATCCCCCCATCTAGTCAATAAACACATCCATCACCTCATGTATTTTATCTTTTTTTGGTGTGAGAACATTTAAGTTCTACTTTCTCAACAAATTTCAATTACACAATTCATTGTTATCATCTACAGTCACTGTATTTTACATGAGATCATCAGACTTTGCCATCTTATAGCTAGAAGGTTGTACATATTTACAAATCTCAAAATAGCATATTTGACCACATAATGACCAAAAATATGTGATACAACTACAGCCAGACATACTTAGCTATGAATATATATATTGAAAAACAAAGCAACTGAAAATTATTTAGTTTTATATTCATCTCAAGAAGATAGAAAAATAAAGTTAATATAAATAAAGTAGGAGATAAAAAAATAAATTTAGGACCAGAAAGGAACATAATAAAATGAAAGAAGCAATCAAGAGAGTCAATAATCCCTAAAGGAAAATTTCTTGAGAAAAATTGTCAAAAAAAAAAAACCCACCTCTGGTGGGGGATGCCTGGGTGGTTCAGTCCGTTAAGCATTGGGCTCTTGATTTCAGCTCAGATCATGATCTCAGTTGTGGGATGAAGCCCTGTGTAGGGCTCTGCACTGTGAGTAGAGCCTGCTTGGTATTCTCTCTCTGTCTCCCTCCGCCCAGACATGCTCACGTGCTCTCTCTCGCTCTCTCTCTCTCTCTCTCTCTTTCTCAAAACAAACAAAAAAGACTCTAATGATACAGATCAATAAATATTAGGGGCCAATAATCGATAATAGGAATGAAAATGATACATACGTATACATAGAGTATTGTCAAGAACTGTGAGGGGTCTGGGTTTTGCCACATTTCCAAACTAACATGTTAGCTTGCCACAATTTCATCGAGGCTGGCAGAAAATACGACTCTTGAGTCAGAGACACACACAAGCAGCATACACATTGGTCCATTTTTATCAGTCTTCAGAGGTGACACAAATTAGACCTTATTGAATGCCTGCATAAGCAGTGGGTTGCATTATAAGAGGGTAACTGAACTGAAACATTCCAAAATGTGAGGATAAGGGGGAGAGGGTATGATACTTTAAACTGTTTACAGTAATCATATGGGTAGGGTTCTATTAAAATTGTTATTCTCAGATTATTGAATGTGTAATTTGGGATAAAGCAAATGAGTGTACATGGGATGGAGTAGTTTTCTATTGCTGTGTTACAAATGGCCACAAACATAGTAGCTTAAAAAAACACACAGTTATTATATCACAGTTTCTATGAATCATAAGTCCATGCATTGCTTAAATGAAAACTAGCTTTTTATTGAATTAGCATTTGGACACAATTTGTGTTTAAGCCCTTTGTGCCAGTGAAGATTCAGCCTTATGCTGGTGGGTCTGTGTGTGGTTTGGGTGATGCTTTCAGGTCTGCTCTGTGTCTGCTCTGATTGCTTTTAACAGGGTGCATGCAGCCTAGCCCATGTTCATAGCCTTTTTGGCCCTCGAAGTTGATTCTAATCGACAATCATAAAGTGGAGGTTACCAGCTCCTATACCTGATTTGGGACAGTAGTGCTGAAGTTCTACAGAAGGAAGCAGGCCTTAAGTACAAAGCGATCTGCCCCTCTCCGGTGAGGACAGATATTATTTGGGACAGAGTGGAGAAGTACATGGCTAAGAGTGTTTTCATGAATAGTGGAGACCTTGGTGGAGAGCAATTAAGAGGAAACTTAGAGGTGCGCCTGGGTGGCTCAGTCAGTTAAGCGTCCAACTTCGGCTCAGGTCATGATTTTACGGTCCGTGAGTTCGAGCCCCGCGTCGGGCTCTGTGCTGACAGCTCAGAGCCTGGAGCCCATTTCAGATTCTGTGTCTCCCTCTCTCTCTGCCCCTCCCCTGTTCATGCTCTGTCTCTCTCTGTCTCAAAAATAAATAAACATCAAAAAAAATTTTTTTTAAAAAAGAGGAAACTTAGAGCTGTATGATAATAACAAAAAGGCACAGCAACCAGAAGTTTGAGAAAAACAGGGAAAGACACAGCCAAGAAGACCCCTTTTGCTATCACAATAAATGCCTATATTAAAAAGGAAGAAAGATAGGGGCGCCTGGGTGGCTCAGTCTGTTAAGCGTCTGACTTCGGCTCAGGTCACGATCTCGCGGTCCGTGAGTTCGAGCCCCGCGTCGGGCTCTGGGCTGATAGCTCAGAGCCTGGAGCCTGCTTCCGATTCTGTGTCTCCCTCTCTCTCTGCCCCTCCCCCATTCATGCTCTCTCTCTGTCCCAAAAATAAATAAACGTTAAAAAAAAAAATTTTTAAAAAAGGAAGAAAGATCAAAATCAACAAAATAACCTTCCACCTTAACCAAGAAAAACAAAACAAAACAAAACAAAAAACCTAAAACCAAAACAAGCAAAAGGCAGGAAATCATAAAGATTAGAGCAGAAATAAAGGAAATGGAGAATAATAGAGAAAATCACCAAAATCAAAAATTGTTTCTTTACAAAGATTGGCAAAGTTGATATTTAGCTAGACTGACCAAGAAAAAAAAAAAAAAGAGAAGCAGTCAAAGCTATTAAAATTAGGAAAGGAAGTGAGGACATCACTACCAACTGTAAAATAGTAAAAAAGATCATGAAGGAATATTATAAACAACTGTATGCTAACAAGTCAAATAGTGAAACGGATAAATTGATGGATGCAAATTATCAAGGACTCAAGGAGAAATAGAAAATCTGAATAAAACTTTGACAAATACAGATTAAAAATAGTAATTAAAAACTTCGCAAAGCATATCCTAGGTTCAGATTCTTCACTGGTAAATTCTACTAAGCATTCAAAAAAATTAATTTCAATTTTCCTAAGCTCTCCTAAAGATTAGAAAAGGAGGGAATACTTCCCAACTATTTTATAAAGCCATTATTCTGTCTATTTTAGACAAAGGTAGCAAAAGAGAAAGGAAGCTACAGGTCAATATTTGGTATGAATGTAGGTGCAGAAAATCCTCAGTAAAAGACTGCACACCAAATCCAGCAATATGTGGAAAGGATTGTATGCTCTGAAAAAGTGGGACTAATCCGAAGAATGCAAGTTGGTTTAATACCTATAGATCAATTAATGTAATACATTATTGTAATTAATAAAGTGTAAAACCATATGATCATCTCAACAGATGCAGAAAAAACGTTTGACAGAATCTAACCCTCTCTCACTACCCACCAAGCTAGGATTATAAAGGAATGTCCTCAACATGAAAGAGCATAGCGATGGAAAACTATGGAAAATGCACAGTTAACAAGATAATACAGTGGATTGATATATAATACTTGATATTTAGCTAGACTGAATTATATAGTATTATATATCAGTATAAATATCAAGTGGAATATTTCAACAATAAAAAGAAAGAACCAACAATAAAAAGAAAGAACCAAAAAGTGAAGTTTTTTAAGTGAAAAAAGTCAGTCACTAAATGCCATGTATTATGTGAAACTTGTATTTCACATTTATATGAGATGTGCAGAGCAGGCAAATCTGTAGAGACGTAGAGACACAGAGATGTAGAGAAGGTAGATTTGTGGTTGCCTAGGTTTAGGGATGTGATAGGGAGTAAGTCTAATGGATACGGGGTTTCTTTCAAAGAGAACACCAACATTCTAAGATTTGGTATTGACAATGGTTGCATAACCCTGTGAATATACTGTGACTATGCTAAATATGAATATACCAAAAAATATACTGTGAATATACTAAAAGAATGAATTGTACACTTTTAATGGATGAATTTTATAGTATGTGAATTATACCTTAATAAATATGTTCAAAATATTCAAATCGATAGCTGACACTTTGTGAAAGAGTCATGTCAGATAATGAGGACTGGGCAGCTATGGCAATTTTATATTTATCAGCAGAACTCTGAAGATAATCTTTAGTTTTGACAGAGTCCATTGTCCTAAAAGAATCAAGTCGAAGCAGAAGAATCATTGAGTTTAATATATTGTGTTTCTTTTTCTGGTATAAGAAGTTTCCTTTCAAATATATAGTACCTTTTATATTTTCTAGTATCACTAAATGGGTATAAAGAAGGACTTGCAATCTGGATTTCCTGTTTTCTCTTCTAACAGATCCATATCAGTTTCAGTTGAGGATTTCAGAAAAGCAGGTAGGAATACTACTTGTAGTCAGGTGAAAAGCATCCTGAGTAGTCTGCTCACAATACCCAATCTTTTAACCAATGTTGATCAACTTGATGATATTTAAATGAGCTAATCAAATCAACTTTCTTCTTACTCTACTACTGAATTGATATTTAACCTTAAGGAATTAAGATATCCTTTTAGAATGGTTGGAATTGTCCATATTGTATGCAATAAAATCCTGAACAATACAATAGTTGATTTTTACACAGCCTGAACCTTGGAAAAAGTAGATAGCATTTAGGAAACAGAAAAGCAGTTACTTGATTTAAGTTGTAAATAAATGTTTGTTTGTTTGTTTGAAAGATTTTATTTTTAAGTAATCTCTACACCCAACATGGGGCTTGAACTTACAAACCTGAGATCATGAGTCATACCCTCTACCAACTGAGCCAGCCAAGCACCTCTAAATCTATATTTAGAATGAAGCTCGCTAGGGTCAAAAAACACTGTTTCATGTGCTTCTATGTTCCTAGTGTCTAGAACAGTGCCGGTTACATAGTAAATACTCAATAAGCACTTCTTGAATGATTATGTCGTTATCAAGCACAAGCTCATATATTGATTTCATGACATTGTGTAGAGAAGAAAAAGTCCTGTAAAGGACAAATATCTCTAATTTGGACATGTAAACACAGTTTACAAGGGACATATGTGACATTTAAATAAAAGATTTAGTTTAGTTATTTTTTTAAGGTTTATTTCATTTCATTTCATTTCATTTCATTTCCATTTCATTTCATTTCATTTCATTGTATTTTATTTTTTGAGAGAGAGAAAGCACATGAGTGCAAGCAGGGGAGGGACAGAAAGAGAGGGAGAGAGAGGGAATCCCAAGCAGGCTCTGTGCTGTCAGCACAGAGCCCAGCGCAGGGCTTGATCTCACAAAAGGTGAGCCGAAATCAAGAGTTGAACGCTTAACCAACTGAGCCACCCAGGCTCCCCAAAAGATTTACCTTAGAAATTCAGGATTCTATATGATGGCACCATTGTGATTTATTTAAAGATTTTTAAAATTCCAAACTATACGAATATAACTGACTTAAGATGTTATTATAGTGACTATTTGAAAAGCCAAAGAAATATCTGCTAAGTATTTAAAGTGCAAACATGCAGATAAAAAAAGAGTTATGTGCCTACATGTCACTGTACTGAGTAAACACTTAATCATTAACCTCTACAAATGACTTTATGGTAATCTCATCATATAGTATTTTAAGCATTTTTATTCAGACAATTGTATATGTTGAACAAATTAGTGTTTGGGTTTGAGCTGTGGTTATAATTAAGATTATAGTTGTTTTTTAATGACACTTTTCACTTAATGATAGTGATTTAAATGAATCTTTCCAAATAAAAATAACTGGAGCTTGGAGAAGGTGCCCCTAGAGTTGTGTAAATATGACATAGATGGGCTCAGAAGACATTTAAGGATGTTCCACACAGGATGAAAAACATTTAAAACATGACCAAAGGCTCTTTAGTTGTCTACGAAAGGAGAATATGATTTACACACATAGTGCTGAAACATAGGAAAGAATTATTTATAGCAGAACAAATAGGACATGAATTGTATATGTGTTTGAAATTATTAAATTATTTACATTATTAAAATTATTAAAATTTAAAACTGGTAAATTATTTACATTATTAAAATTCATGTCCAATCATTTTTTATCAGCATCTTGCCAAGTTTTTTGCTGTTTCTGTAAAACATGGACTGTTCTGTACAATGGCAAAAGACAGTGTGATTTTTAACCTTGACTATGCTTTTTGGAAACTTCAGAGACAAATATTGATTAAGCCCAAGATATACTGAATCACCACATTTTTAAAGGATCCACATTTTTATACTTGGTATAAATGGATTCTTCTTCTCCAACTCTGTATGCTTTCTTCAAATTCAAATATTTCCCTCTGAAGTGAGCAATCCCAAGTGGGATTTTATGATCTCATGGGGAAAGCATGAGTAATTGCTGCTTATGTTTTTGGTAGGCCTTTTTATTTAAACTCTTTTAGTTCATATATGTGTTGACATTTACTGTTATATTTTGAAATGTTATCTAAATTCTGAGTTTAAATATAATGTAATGATTGGTATTTTAGCACAGAATAAGAATTCTTCCTAATTGCCAGATTCAATGATCAGTTTGTTTTTTCTCAAACCCTAGGCTACCTCCATCTGTAGCCTCTGCTAAAATTATTGCTTCCTGATATCTCCACCTCTTTTGCTTACTCCTTCTATTCCTCACACTTCAGGCAGCAAGATGCCTTTAAAGGAAGTTAATGGGGGGGGGGGGGGGGGGGGGCGCCTGGGTAGCTCAGTCAGTTAAGTGTCCCACTTTAGCTCAGGTCATGATTTCCCGGCTCATGATCTCATGGCCTGTTAGTTCAAGCCCTGCATAGGGCTCTGTGCTGACGGCTTGGAGCCTGAAGCCTGCTTCCAGTTCTGTGTCTCCCTCTCTCTCTGTCCCTCTCCTGCTAGTGCTCTCTCTCTCTCTCTCAAAAATAAAGACTAAAAAAAATTTTTTTTAAATAATAAAGTAAGTTAATCAGGCCTCAGTTCTCTTGTTCTACCCCTACTCCCCACCAGTCACCAGTTCAGAACTTCAAAGGCTTTATACTGCTTTTACCTAAGACCAGAATTCTCAACAGGGTCATAAGTACCTGAATATTTTCTCTCTGTTTGTCTCCCTTCCAGCCACATGTCTTACACCTCCAAAGTGAATTTTTACCAGTTTATCAAACGTCATACTGCAGTTTTTTCATGTTATTTCTTTTGCCTGGAAAGTCTCCATCAGAACTCCCATCTTTTGTCCCTGCCTCAGCCTCCTATACATCCCCTCTCTGCTTAAATGCTAAGTCGCAGGGAAAGTTTTCTAAGGACTCCAGTTTTACATTCCCGTGTAATCCTAACCTTCTTTTAGCACAGTACTCAGAACATAATTGTCACTTGATTCATATTTGGGTATTGAGTGATTTGTTAAACAAATGTTATCCCCATTCTCTTGTATTCCTCCAGACCCTAGTCCTTTGCCCCTCTTCCTTATTTTCCTTTCTAAATGTAAGTGTTCCTCAGATTTCTCTCCTGGGCTTTTTTTTTCTTTTCCCTTATCCCTTTCCTGTAGTAATTTCTTGACTTTTAAGTAGCACTTCTATGTAGAAAATTTCTAGACTTATATTTTTATCTTAACTCTCTCTCTCTCTCTATGTCTATCCATATATGGCTACTAGATTTCTCCAATTGGAGGGCATGGGAAATGGATTATAACCCAGGTTTCCCTCTAAAACTTTCATTCTTGTCTTCCACAGTTTTATTAATGATACAATATATTTTCAGCACTCCAGATTTAGAATGTTTTGATTAATAATTCAATATCCTTTCTTCATATTCCTCCAATTTAATAAATTGCCAGGTCTTGTTGCAGGTACCACCCCGGTCCCTATTTCACTTTCTGTCCTCTTATATTTTCTATGACTGCCATTCTACTTTACGCTCCATTATCACTATCAACATTACACCAAACAACTTCTGATAGGCTCCTCCATCTTTAATTCCCCAACTCCACTACGTCTTCGCTAACCTCCCTTTTTAGAGTTTTGCTATGTCCCTGCCTTTTTTCCATGCCCAGCTTCTGACTCCTTGTTCAAGGTTTAACAAAAACATAAAACTTCCTAAGCTTTCCCATAGGGAAACGATTTCTTCTTCCTTTGAATTTTTGTTGCACTTAATGTACTTCTTTTATGGCATTTACCAGTTTCTTTTAAAAATTTTAACAGCTTATCTATACCCTTTTCCCCCACAGGAGTATAAGTTTCCTGAAAGAGTATTTATATCTATGTGGTTCACTTTGTATCCTCCATACATTTCACAAGTTCTAGGTGCTAAACCAATGTGTTTAGTGAGCAACTGAATTGATTCCATCCTTGATTTTATATAAATATGTTTTTGAATAACATTTAGTTTATGATAAGATATTGATACTATCTCTAATGGTTCTAAAACATTCTCCCCTACTCCCGCCATTTTCTTGAATACTCATCCTTGTCTATTTTGTTAAATTGGAAGTGCTTTTCTTTATAGAGTTCTCTGTTAATTCCAAATGGTATTATTTAATTCTACAGACATAGCTTGATATTTTTGTTGAAGAAAGCTCTGTTCCTTTACTCACCAGTGTCCTTTGATGATTGCTGAGATGAGTACCTGAAGTATTGTCTTTTCCTGTCTGTTTATACAGAAAGAATATTTTTTGATCTGTAGCTGTGGTCTCTCTTTGTGCAATCTGCCCAAATTTGCTTAACTTTGTTTTAATGGCAACAAACACAAGAGTAGAATACCAAAGGATGACTTAACGTTGAATTCCCAAATACAGAACAGCAAGCAGCTCTATGAATTCCTACTCATTAAAAAAGGGATTCATACTCAATTCAGGAATAGGATAGAGATGAAAATGGTTTTCAAATATAAAGAAATATTAGGACAAGGGGAATTTGAGGATCAGGAAATAAGGGAGCTCAAATCCAGTTGTGGCATATGAAAAAGTAGATGAAGCCAACAGCAGAGACTAGTAATTCAGAGATTCTTCACAAGTGGCCCTGGTGATAAACCCTGCCCTTTCATTGTAAAGCAGATGTAATTTTAGTGCCCACAAAAGGAGAACTAAGGCTAGGTGTATTGCCTCTTCTATTTGAGAAGAAACAGAACTGCCGGAATTAGTTTACAAACATTTCATTAGAAGAATACCACATGGTGGGGCACATTGGTGGCTCAGTCTGTTGAACATCTTACTACGGCTCAGGTCATGATCTCACAGTCTGTGAGTTCAAGACCCACATCAGGCTCTGTGCTGATAGCTCGGAGCCTGGAGCCTGCTTCAGATTCTGTGTCTCCCTCTCTGTCTGCCCCTTGCCCACTCGCACTCTCTCTCTCTCTCTCTCTCTCTCTCTCTCAAAAATAAATAAACATTTAAAAAAAGTTAAAAAAAAAAGGAAAATGCCACATGGTAAAAAAAAAAAAAAAAGAAAAAGGTTTATTTTATACAAGTATTGATGAAATATTTTAAAAAGGAAGAAATGAACTAATCAAGAAAAAAGAGTAAAATGAGAGACTGGAGATTCTGGAGTACTCTGTACTTAAAGGGTGAATTGGTAAACCTTGAAATACATATACCCAATATTATTGAAGTTTATTTTCACCTAATTTTCTTTTGTTTTTATTTATTATTATTATTATTATTATTATTATTTTAAGTTTAAATAGGCTCCACAGCCAATATGGGGCTCCAACTCATGACCCTGAGATTGAGAGTCATATGCTCTATTCTTGGAGCCAGCCAGCCCCCATATTTTCACTTAATTTTAAACTGTTCCTGGATTTACTGTGTTAAAAAATGTCCCTGAAATATTTTGCTTAAGATGTCCCCATTTTTATGAAAAGCAATTGCTTTGCCACAAATTATATTTTATAGCTTTACAAATCCATTGAAATGTGTTCTCTTGGTTAATTTTACTTGACATGATTTAAATATTTCCTTTTAGGAAAAAAAATTAAAAATCTGATTAAAATGCTCAAAAGGCTTTTTGAAAATAAAAGTTATTACAAAACAACTGTTCAGTGACTTAAGCATAAATGAATTTGACATCCACAAATTTAATTTTCTTTAAATACATGTGGATAAAATACTTTCAAATTATTTGAAGATATTTAGCATACTGAAAACACAGCTGTGTTCACTCTATTAAGCCTTAGGAATCTTGGAGGTTCCCAAGTTACTAAATTATAGCTAAATATTGAAGACACTATGGTGTAGTGTTTGAGTTATTTTCCATGTTGAAAGAGATTTGCTTTAAAGAAAGGTTAGAACCAACTGTTTTCAGTGAACTGATAACTCACCTGTCATGACTATGTCATTTGACTTTGTTTGGAAGGGAACTGAATATAGGCTGAAAGCAGAGCAACAATAACAACCACAAAAAAACAAGTCTTAATTAGAACAACTTTTGTATTGTGTGTTTTCCGAATTTATCTTAACATAAATTTCCCAAAACTAAGCACTGTGTACAAAATATGTACCAGCTTCATGATTACATCTTGTTTTAAAATATGAAACAGAAATGGTATCCATTCTTTGGATGGAAGTGCCTGCCTTTACAATAGAGGTGGCCATGTGAGGAGGTGTTTGTAAACATTTCTTCTCGTCACCACACTTTCTGTGAGATCATCCATGTAGAGGACTTAGTGCCCAGCACAGAGTGACCCTTCAAAATATGTTAATTGTAGCAAGTAATAGTAGCCAATAATCAAAAATCATTATATATTATAAATATATAAAAAGAAAAATATTAATATAAAAATAAAAGAATAAGGGTTACCGAAGTCAAATTTCGGTATAGGTGTCATACTATTACAATCTACTGAAAAAAATAATAATTGTGTAATAGTAACAATCCACTTTATAAAACTGAAGTATAACTAACATATGATGTTATATTAATTTCAGTTTTACAATGTATTGATTCAACAATTCTATACGTTATTCAGTGTTCATCATAAGGGTATTCAGCATCTGTCACTACAGAATGTTATTAAAATATTATTGAATATATTCCTAAATCTGTACTCTTTATCTCTATGACTAATCTGTTTTATAACTGATAGTTTGTACCTCTTAATCCCCTTATTTCAACTATACTTCCCCTCTGGTGACCACCAGCGTGTTCTCTGTATTTAAGTGTCTGTTATTTTGGGGCACCAGGGTGGCTCAGTCGGTTAAGTATCTGACTCTTGATCTCAATTCAGGTCTTGATCTCAGGGGCATGAGTTTAAGTCCTGCATTAGGCTCCAGTTTAAGTAGGTGTGGAGCCTACTTAAAAAAAAAAAAAAAAAAAGTAAGGGTCTGTTTGTTTCTTTGCTTGCTTTTTAGATTAGATGTATAAGTGAAATCATACAGTATTTGTCATTGTTTTAAATTCTGAAAGAGACTTATTTCACTTAGCATAATACCCTCTAGGTCCTTCCATGTTGTTGCAAATGGCAAGATCTCTCTTTTTTTTTTTTTTTTTTTTTTTTGCTGATAATATTCCATTATACATACACTCACATACACACGCATACACCACATTTTCTTTATCCATTTATCTATCAGCGGACATTTGAATTACTTCCATATATTGGCTATTGTAAATAATGGTGCAATAAGAGTAAATATATCTTTTCAAATTAGTGTTTTTGCTTTCTTTGAACTACCCGCATTTACTGGGCACTTATTGTGCATGTATTATTATCTTTATTCTTCCCATTTACAGATAAGAAAAATGAAGTTAAGGGGAAGTTAAGTAATGTAGCTAAATGTATATAGCTAGCAAATTTACAAACCCATGTAATTGGTCTTCAGAACCATGCTCTTAATTATTATGCTCTAACTGTTCACTGGTGTTGGTGCATTTTACTTACCCAAATAATAATTGGGAAAAAAAGTTTTCGTGCCATTCCTCATTGTTGGCTCCAAGAACTGCAGATATTATGGAAGAGATAAAATCACATAAGCAAACTTAAAGTATTATAAATAAATACTTGTTTGCAAAAGCAAATGGTAGACTATGTTTATAAATTTTAAAAACACATTAAAAGTTCTGCATCTTTAAAATAATGTTAAAGATACTTTCCATCAGTTTAAATCTGATTATACAACATCTTCATTCCATTGAATCTATGTGTTCTATTTCAAAATGTAGAGTTTGGGAAAGAATTGAAAGGGATGTCTCCCTTACAGCTTTAGACAATTTGGTTTCAGATTGGTCACTGGTTAGAAATGAAGCTACTGTATTGAGAAAGAAGTGTTGGGAAATGTGTCACAATAGTCAAGGCAAAAAAAAGAAATTTCTTAAGAGTATAGCCCATATATATATGTTGTTAATAACCTGTCCTCAGCCAGGAATGCGTGAAATGCAATCTCTTCCTTTCAGTCATAAGCATTCCCAGTGGAGATATCACTTTAAGTGCTTTGGTTTTTCTTTTCTTTTTTTTTTTTAAATGTGTTTATTTATTTTTGAGAGAAAGAGCGTGAGTGGGGTAAGGACGGAGACAGAGGGGGACAGAGGATCCCAAGCAGGCTCTGCGCTGGCAACAGTGAGCCCAAAGCAGGCGTAGAACTCACAAACTGTCAGATCATGACCTGAGCCAAAGTCAGATAGATACTCAGCCAACTGAGCTACCCAGGCGCCTCACTTTGGTATTTTTCTATCTGATGTTTTACTACTACCTGTGAAGGGACAAGAAAGTTCTACAAGAGTATTAAAGAGAAGTTCAGTCAAAATTTACTCAACTGGAATTGATCTATTTGATTTTTTAAGTTATGTAGTATTTAATGCATTCAAGTATATATGTGCTTTTCATGTAGAGCATAAAATAAAATGGATACTCATGAGCCCCTAAGTTAAACTAAAGTCTAAAATATTAGTTATCATTTTGACATCACTGTGTTTCCCTTTGATCACATTCTCCACTGTCCATTCCCAGAGGTTACCAAGACCTTGAATTTTATGTTTATTATTATGCCTGTTATTTGAGGATTAGATTAACTACTTAAGCATTTATTCATAAATAAAACATTGATATTGCTCATTGGGTTTTATAAAAACAATGTAATATGTCTAGAACTTGAATTTTTTACTCATAATTTTATTTCTAGGATTTAATAGTGAGATTTCTTGTAGTTATGGGTAATTTATGTTCACTGGTATAAATATCCCACTATGGATATGTCGCAGTTTACTCAATCATTTGTACCATCATGATTCTGGGAGAGAAGTAGGATCTACTCTCTAGATAATTGTTATAAGCTATAATTTAGGACTAGCATGTTGTTGAAAGAGGTAAGGGACAGGACCTTAAGAGAGCTGTCACCCATGGGCAGTGAAGATCTGAGTCTGAAGCCTGACAGAACCTAGAACTGGAAGCTTGTGGACAGTCTGTGGAGCTTTTATATGCACAGAGTGGGGGCCATGTAGACGTCAGTAAAACAGCCATGTCTGAGCACCATGATTTGCCAAGAATAATGGATGCCAATTCATGTTCATCTTCCTCATCTCATGCAACTTCCTGTTATTGACAAAATCCCAAAACAAAAGGAAAACATATGTAGAAGATCTGGGAAACACATCTCAGACATAAACAAGTGTTGATATGGGGTCAAGTTGACAGCATACCATTCTTGAATTGATGGCTTTTCCCAATTATTTTTGCTCTTACAAGCTTTGAGACTTTTAATGTTCTTCTACATGCACCAAGACTTACCTGCAGAATATACCTGAGAACGGAATTGCTGAGACATGGGTTAAATACATTTGCAGATTTACAAGACAATGGCAAAATAGTTGAATCTATTTATATTCCTGTAAGCAGGGTATATGAATCTTTGTGTCTCCACATTCTGACCAGTGTTTGGTTTCTGACTTCTACCATCATTGGGTGTATAAAATGACATCTTATTGTCATCTTAATTTCACTTTTATTTAAATTCTAATGAGGTTGAAATTTTCATGCATTTTTGTTTTGCTGTTCTTTCCTCAATGACATATTCATGATTTTATCTTTTATTTATTAAGATAAAAATGATTTTATCTTTTATTTATCTTTTATTTATTTATTAAGCTGTTTGTCTTTTCCTTACAGTTTTATACTTGTTTTTGTAAACTAATGTTTTATTGGTAACATAATGTAAATAGTTTTCAAATTTGTGACTTATGTTTTCGTCTTCTTTGTGGTTTATTTTAATAAATAGATATTCTTAATTTTAATCAAACTTTTACTGTTAGCATGTTTTATGTCTTGTCTTAGAACTCTTAGGCATTGTTTTCCTTTATTTTTCTGTTAGAAATTCTAAAATTTTGCCTTTCATTCCTAAATCTATAATCCATCTCTATTTATCTTTTTTTTATGGTGTAGGAAACAATTTCATTATTCTTACTACGGGTAGCCAATTATGCTCTGTATTAGATAGTTCCTTCTTTCCCTAACATATTAGTTTTCTGTTGTTTCTGTAATAGTTAACACAAACTTAAGTGGCTCGAAACACAACAGATTTCTTATTTTACAGTTATAAAGATCAGAAGTCTGAAATGGTTCTCATGCACTAAAATTAAGATGTCAGTAAGGCTGCATTCCTTCTGGGGGTTTTATGGGAAAATCTGTTCCTCGATTCCTCTAGCTTCTAGAAGGTATCCTTATTCTGTGCCTCATGGCTTCCTCCTGTCTTCAAAGCCAGCAACTGCATGACTCCAACCTGTGATTCTGTTGCATTTTTCTTTAATGTATAAGGACATTGAGCACACCTGGGTAATCTAGGATAATCTCTTCATCGCAAGATTCCTAATTTAGTCAGAGTTGCAGAGTCTCTTTTGCAGAGTAACATATTTACAGATCCTGGGTATTAGGCCATGGGCATCTTTAGGGGGCCATTATTCTGCTTTAGTCATCTGTACTGCCCCTGGTATCATACATCATTTTAACATAAGGAGGAGTTTGTTTCTGGATTCTGGATTCCACTGCTCCATTTTCTATCTGTGTTCCAGGACTATACATATCACATTGTCATAATTAATACAGCTTGATAATGAATCTTTGTATGTGATAGGCATAGTCCTCAACTTGTTCTTCTGCTTCTGAATGCTTTGACTATTCTTGGACTTTGATGTTTTCATACAAATTTTACAACCAATTGGTAAGTTGATCCAAATCCTATTATGATTGTAATTAGAACTGTGTTGAGCTAAAGATGTAATTGAAAATACTAGAAATTGAGACTTCATGTCCATGAACATGATCTGCCTCTCAGTCTATGTATATCCATTTGACAGTTTTATTAATGTATTTTATATATTTTCTGTAAATGTTTTGATTATACAGAATTCAGTTTATTCTTAGGAAACATTTATTTTTTACTGATACTGTAAATGATATCTCTCTTTTTAAAAAAAATACTAATTATATGTTGCTTGTGCACAAAAATACAATTGATTTTTTATATTGATTTTGTATGAAACACCTTGCTAAGCTCTTTTACTTATTCTGATGATTTTTCTGAAATTACTTTAAGTTCTCTCTCTCTCTCTTTATATATATATATATATATATATATATATTTTGTTTCTTACTTTCTGATGTTTATGATATTTATTCAGTGGCTTGAATCTTCATTGTTGAAGAAAACAAGAATGTGGATCTTTACCTTGTTTTTAATATTATTTTACTCATAAATACACTATTCTTATGGGTTTTTAGTAGAAAGCTTCTACTAAAATGAAGGAAGTTTCCTTCATTTTTCAGATGATATGAGTTTTACAAAGATTGGAACTGAATTTCATAAAATTATTTTTCTGTTTAAATAAAATGTTAGCCTTTTTTCACATCCAAATAAAACATTAACCATTTTTTCTCCATTGTTATAAATTAAGGGTTATAACTTAGGGGTTATAAATCTTAAACTACCTGTGTATCTGTGACAAACACAATTCAATCATCATGTGTTTTTTGTATATACAGCAGGCTGGTATTTTGTTAAGTGGTTTTTATTTCATGAGTGGATTTGCTCTATAAATTCTCTTTTCTGATATGCTTTTATATCAAGGTTATACTAGACTGCTAACTGAGTTGAGGGATATTTCCCCATTTCTTCCTCTGGATAGTCTGCTATTAGCTCACAACCATAGGAATTTCCCAATGATTTTCAAAACTGACTCCCATACACGCAGGGCAAGAACAGACTGAAGGAAGAGGTAGGCCACTCCAGATTGGTAGGTGAAAGGTTTAATAAGCAAGGAACTTCTATATGAGACTTGTCTTGGGTGACTGCAAAATGAGTAGATCTTAGCACCTGCCCACCACAATCTTAAGAGTTTATACAGACGCCTTAATATGGTTCAGTCATGTTTACAGTCCAGATGGTCTAAAGGCTGTGTCCTTAAAGTGGCTCCTATTGTGGGAACAGTGGGTGGAACATAAATTCCAAGGATAAGGGAGGGGTTAAAGAGCCTCTGCTTGCCAAAGTCCAGGTTGTGGGTCAATTGGCAGTCATACCTCGACGACTCCTCCAACATCTGCATAGATTGGAATGATGTGTTTCCTAAAAGTCTAGTGAAATTCCTATGTAGAAGTGCCTGCAATTAGTATTAGTTATGATACTGTTCTTAAATATTTCTATGTTTTCAACCTTCTAATTTTGCCTTCATTTTTAATTGAAGTACTATTTACGTACTGTGAAATGCACAGGTTTCAGTGTACAACTTGATAAGTTTTGACAAAAATGTACCTATACTTTCAACACAATATAGAACACTTCCATCACCCCAGATGTTTCCTTCAAATCGCTTTCCCGTCAGTCCAATCCTGGCCTTCTATTTTCCATAAGCAACCACTCTTAGGAATTCTACCAACATGTATTATTTTGGCCTCTAGGACTTTGTATTAATAGAATCTAATGTGATATACTTTTTTTGTATCTGGCTTCTTTCACTCAACATAATTGTGAGATATATCCATGCCATTATATTAATCAGTGAATTATCCCTTTCTATTTATGTATAAACTTGTTGATCTTTTCTCCTTGGATAGGCATTGGTTTATTTATAGTTTAATGGTGATTGTGAGTAAAATATTATGGACACTCTTGTACAAGTTGTTTTGTGAACATGTGCTTCTATTTCCCTTGGTTAAATACCTAAGTAGAATTGCTAGGTCATAGCAGAACTCCATGTATAACTTTATACATAATAGCCAGTCTTCCCAAGGTAGTTGTATCGTTTTAAACTGCCAACAGTAATTGCTCCAGTACTTCCACATCCTTATCCTTATCAATATTTGGTCTTTGTTTGCTTGTTTGTTTTAGTAATTCTGATACATGTGTGTTTAATTATTGACTTGATGGAATTTTTTATAGATTCTAGATACTAATCTTTTTTTAAAGTTTATTTATTTATTTTTGAGAGAGAGAGAGAGAGAGCAGGGAAGGGGCAGAGAGAGAGACAGATTGAATCCCAGGCTCTCAGCACGGAGCCTGATGCAGGGCTCAGTTTCATGAACCGTGAGATCTTGACCTGAGCCAAAGTCAAGAGTCAGACAGACGCTAATTGACTGAGCTATGTAGGCACCCCATAGATACTAGTTTTTTTTAAAGTTTGTATTTTATTTCCAGTCAGTTAACATACAGTGTTACATTTGGATACTAATCATTTTTCAGATGTATACACGGGGAATATAGTCTCCCAATCTGTGGCTTGTCTATTCAGTTTCTTAGTGGTTTTGGGATCAGCAAAAGCTTTAGTGAGTGCTGTTTGCTTCATATTAAGTAACTTTTCCCAGTTTAACTTTGCAAAGGCATTCTTCTATGCTTTCTAACTAGAATTTTTATAATTTTAGATTTCATGTTTAGATCTACGATAGATCTCAAAATAAAGTTTGCCTAAAAGCGAGGTGGGACAGAAAAGTTTTTTTGTGTGTTTGTTTTCTTTTGGTGTTTTGTTTTGTTTGCATATGATTATCCAAATGTTCTAGCTCCATTTGCTAAAAAGATTTGCTTTTCAAATATTATTACTTCGGCACTTTTTCTGAACATCAATTTACCTTGTAAGTGTAGTCTTTCTGAATTTTGTACTGTTCTATTTATCTACTTCCCTATAGGTACAACAATCCACACTTCAGTACAATATTAAATAAATGTGGTGAAAGCAGACATCCTTGAATTTATCCTAGACTTAGGGGAAAAGCATTTAGTCTTTCACCACTCAGTAGGGTGTATTTTTTACTACAGGATTATGGATTTTAAAATATATAGAGAAAAACTCTCATTTAGAAAGAAGTTACTTAATTTTATTTATCTTTGTTTTTCATTTACCCAACACAGCTTTTGGTGCATTCTACGGTTTTTGGTGCATTCTAACCCCTTTTTATTTTTTATTTTATTAAAATAATTTATTTCTTTATTTTTGAGAGAGAGAGGGAAAGAGAGAGAGAGAGACAGAGACAGAGCGTGAGTGGGGAGGGGCAGAGAGAGAGAGGGAGACACAGAATCGGAAGCAGGCTCCACGCTCTGAGCTGTGAGCACAGAGCCCGATGCGCACTTGAACTATCGAATCAGACTTTGAGATCATGACCTGAGCTGAAGTCGGACACTTAAGCGACTGAGCCACCCAGGCACCCCAAAGCCCTTTCTATTTCTTAAATTAATAGGTGAAAGATTATTCAAGTCATTTGGTGTGGAGTATGTTAGTAACTGACAATATACTCCAATAACTGCTTTTATTTCACTAGTTTTAACTATGTTTTAGGAAGAATAACATACTGAATAGACCCTCTAGAATTTCCTGTTTAGAGAAACTGTTTTGTATGTATGCACTATCAGTAGTGTTTTAAACTTTTCTGTATATGTGTAGTTTTCAATAATCTGTTTGGAGAGAAAAAGCTTTTAGTAATTTTGTAACCATTGTGCTCCTCCCTAATTTCTTTTTTGTAAGTGATTTATTTATTCGATTATGTAAGTATATGACATGGTTCAATATATTATTGATTTTGGCAGTCTTTTAGGAAGAGGCATCCTTCTTAAAATGGATCGTAGATGAGAAGATCTGAAATAGTTTTGTGTATGTATGTGTCTCTGTGTGTGTGAATGGCATAACTCTCTTCTGCATGGTAAAGTTTGAAAAGCCCACAGCCCATCATTTATTTTTGGTGAAAATTATTACTTTTTTCTACTTTAAAACAGAATTCTATTGATTTTGTTTCCTAGTTCAATTTTGTGGGGAAATTGCTTGGACCAAGAGGAAACTCCTTGAAGAGACTACAGGAAGAAACAGGTGCTAAAATGTCTATCCTGGGCAAAGGATCAATGAGAGATAAAGCAAAGGTACTGAACTTTGAATTTGATATTTAACACATACAGGAGGTTACCTGTAACACTGATGGCCAAACTTACAAGCATATCTGCAGTGTTGTCCCATCATTTCCTGTGATTTTTCACCTTCTGGGACCACCCTATTGCACTCCCTGTTGATTCTTCTATTTTCATAAAAATCAATTACCCGCCTTTTTTCCCCCAGAACATGTAATTCCATATCTTTATTCTCTTTAGTCCTTTGTGTAAATTGTTGTCAAATCTTTTCACTTTTTCTGTGTCTTCTGTAGGATGTTTCTATATGTCTATGCTCATTTTCTTTAATTCCCTGTCTGGATCCCCTTTCTCTCTTCAACTATGTCACCTAATCACATCCATTATATCATTGTCCCTTTTTGTCTCTTTGCTCCATTTCACTCTGGCCCTCTTATCTAAAGCAATTTCAAATACTCATCTGCAAATCTAAGAGAATTCCACTCATTTTCTTAAATGTTTCAATTCACCTGACCTCAAAAGAACAAATAAACTAAGAAATATGTGAACTTTGATATTTGAAATGATTTCCTTCATATCTGAACGACATCATTGTCCCATTTTATAAAATGAAAGCAATTTTCAATGTGTTATAATTCACTGTTTTGGAAAAATAACAACCATTTATAGAGATCTATTCATAAAGGATCCTTTAAGATTCATTGAGAAAAGGTGGGTGTGTTAAGGTAGTATTATTTGATCAGGCCATGCTTTTCTGATTCAGTATGTTACCATGGAAAATATAATTTTCAAACATTTATTTCTGAATATGGGAATTACTTAGAAAATTGTTTAGGAGTTCTCCCTTTTAACTGTTAATGTGAAATCTTGAATAAATTTATAGTGGGAAATGTTACTGTACAGATAGCTCATAATCTTACAATGTAAACTTCATATTGTGTGCTTTTTATATTCTTCAAACTTTCTTAAGAGTTAGATCAGGCATCATCTCCCCAACAGGGATTTCCTGACCTCCTGTGACAGGCTAAATCCTCTCATCACAACGTATTTTATTGAAATGTTTGGTTTCTCTCATTAAACTGTACACTCCCACCAGCTGGAGAAATATCCTTGTCAGCTTTGCCTACTCAGAGTATCTGTGTAGTCCCTCCCTCCGTAGCTTTCAAAGTAAATGAGTATTTATTGCTTTTTCCCATATATTTGGAAGTTTTTTTTTCTGTTCACAAAGTTGTACATTGGATGCCTTTTTTCCTGTTAGGTACCAGCATAAGTATTTGAAAATCTAGGAGGAAACAAATTTGGTTCTATTAAGTTTCCATTATGTTTAATTTACTAATATTAGCTGTTGCTTGAAATCCAGGTTCTCATTGATTACTTTTTGGGTGATCCATCATGTTTGCCTATGCTTCAACTATTTTCATTGTTCTTCTACAAAATGAAAGAAAATAAGAACATTTAAGCACAACAATAGGGGTGCCTGGGTTGCTGAGCCGGTTAAGCCTCTGACCTCAGCTCAGGTCATGATCTCAGGGTTCATGGGTTAGAGCCCGCGTTGGGCTCTATGCTGACGGCTCAGAGCCTGCAGCCTGCTTCAGATTCTATGTCTCCTCCGTCTCAGCTCCTCCCCTGCTTGTGCTCTCTCTTAAAAATGATAAACATTTAAAAAATTTTTTTAATATTAAAAAAAGAACAACAATAATGTATTGTACTGTAAACTACATTTTATAGAATCTAGATAAGATCTTAACTGCCAAGGGTTGTGGGCACAAAGATGACATAAAACCACAGACGTGGATATGCAAAAGTTCACCTTAGTAAACACTTTATTAAAATAAAAAAATAAATCCTTGTTAAAACATTGATTACTATGCTGCTGTTTTACCTCTTCCCAACACGACCTGATCAGGAAGAAAGATTTTATATGTGATTTTATTCTTTTAACAAATAAATAAAACTCACATGATTCTTCTGTGGAAGTACCTCTGTGTGTATGTATTATACAGCCACACAGGAATATATTCATGTATTAATTGCAGAAGTATTTGTTGCTAAGTGTCACACTATGTGTCATCCGTAGTCTCCTCCTAAAGTTTACATTCCATTGGCAGAGACAGATAATAAATAAGTGAATAAGCACAATTTAATAATTATTATGGATTGAAATAATACGGATTGTTTTTCTGTGTTGACACTGCTATTAAGATGCTACACAATGTATGTCCTAAACTTGATCTTTGCTTCACGACAAAAAGGAGATACTTGGGTAGTTGTCTAAGTCAGGACAAAATAACTATGCAAAAGTCTTGCACTTCTGCTATGTGCTTAAACTGTAGATTAAATATCATGCTCTATAGAAAATAAATATTAGACATGAGTCAAGCCCTCACAAAACTTTTAATTTAATTAAACATCCTGATATGTTTAATGCTTTCTTTTTTTTTAATTTTTTTTATTGTTTATTATTTTTGAGAGAGAGAGACAGAGAGACTGAGAGCAAGCAGGGAAGGGGCAGAGAGAGAGGGAGACACAGAATCCGAAGCAGGCTCCAGACTCTGAGCGCTCAGGACAGAGCCCGACGCGAGGCTTGAACTCACAGACCACGAGATCATGACCTGAGCTGTAGTCGGCCACCCAGCTGACTGAGCCACCCAAGCACCCCTGTTTAACACTTTCTTTAAAAAAAAAGTTAACAGGGGCGCCTGGGTGGCTCAGTCGGTTAAGTGGCCGACTTCGGCTCAGGTCATGATCTCGCGGTCTGTGAGTTCGAGCCCCGCATTGGGCTCTGTGCTGACAGCTCAGAGCCTGGAGCCTGTTTCGGATTCTGTGTCTCCCTCTCTCTGACCCTCCCCCGTTCATGCTCTGCCTCTCTCTGTCTCAAAAATAAATAAACGTTAAAAAAAAAAAAAGTTAAGAAAGCATCAGTCCATTGAATTAGTAGGTGGAAAGAGTGACATACTCATTTAATTTTATAATTCTAATAAGACTTTTTCATCCTTAGCAAAGCATGGCATTTTAAGATTTATTCTAAGATCATTATAAAATTGCATGGTATAGAAAATAGTTCTAGTGGTTTAGTGTAGTAAAGAGTTTCTACCAAGTTTAATGTTTTTATTTGTGTTATTTTGGATTTGATGGATTTGGGGGAAATATTCCTTTTAGTTTTGTGATACCTAGCCAATAACTCTATAAGCAAAGCAAGGAAACAGAGCAAAAACAAAGTGAAGTGTGGTAATATCCAAGGTAATACCAGTGGCAAAATCCTACCGTATATTCAATATTTTATTCCCATAGTGGTCAGATCACCGAATATATGAACTCACATTTTACCTAAAACTATGCAGGGATGCTTGAACAGAAGCTGGCTTTTAAATTGTGATGGTAAAGGTATTCTTAGAGAAAATTAGGAGGTAATATATACAGCATGTTTGCAATATTTCAAAATATCTCAGGAAATTAACTGGCAGTTCAGAAATTTCTTTAAAGTCTACGTCCCTCATGCACCATATGGCCAGCCAGTTCGAAATAACCATGCAGCTGCCGGCTTCACTAGCGGTTGCTTCTGAGCAATCTTCAGGGGTAACTTACTGTAGCTTCGGATAGAGTGTTGCTATTTTTAGTGATGCTGATGGCAGAGATTGGTGAGGGAGAACAGAGGAAGCAGTGGTCTACAGGCTTATCTTTGAAAAGAGTGAGGAGCAAACATATTATCTTCAAGAGAAAAGGTTTGAGAGTTTAGAGAAAATCAGACAAAAGCCAGTCACCCCGATAACAGTGAAGAAACAGCGGAAAGCATCAAAGCAAATTTCTTGCATACTTCCATTGTCCTTAAATGGAAATCACAAATAGACATGTTGCAAATAAATGATGTTGTAATGACAGGTATTCTGGCATTTCTGTTAATAAGCTTGGTTGAAATTTTGGCATGGAGTCTTAGAACATGCTGGTTATTATATGTTAAAAGTAAAGTGCCATTTGGTGGAGTTTTATGTGAAACTGTGTGATAATTCTCTAGGCAAGCCTTTCTCTCTTTGATGTGCTAATATCATGTGCAGTTTCTATTTTATAATATATCTTCTGTATTGGGTGATGGCTACTTTAGTAAATCCTTTCTGATTTCATGGCAATTTGATTTTCATCAACAATAAAATCAACCGAAAACCTTCAAAGTGATGCTGCTGCCTGGTGGGTGTGAACCCTGTACCAATCATCCTTCTCTCATTTGGCTTCTGGGCTATGCCTCACATCAAACAGCACTGTTAGTCTCTCAAATCCTGAAGGGGAGAGGCTCTGCTCACTGCCTGTCAGTCAGGCTGGGATCGGTTATGTAGACTCCTGTTTCAACTTTTTAACACCCCCAACAACAAAGCAACTTGTAATCCCACAAAATCAAGAGCCCAGACACCCTGATTTTAATTTTAGCTGTGCCCTGTAATAAACCGCACCGTAGATCAACAATATTTTCTTCTCAGCTCCCCTCTGCAGGAAAGAATGCTTAGCCCAATCGTGACTTCCAAACAGAGATAGGGGAGTAAGCATTATTCTTTGCTTAAATATCACTTGAGTTTGTGAAGGACAAAGAGTATATCAGAAATTACAGATAGGTGGAAATTTATTTTTTATTTATTCACTGCATTCGTCTGTTTCTTGGATTTCTGAATTTTGAGAAATTAGATTTTAACAGACTAAACGGTTACACCTGAGCAGTGGCACATGTGCTAAGGAACACTGGATTGCAAACATATATTTTGTGAGAATGCAAGGAAACCAGTTTTAATGGCGAACGAACACAAGGTTATATCAACCTATGATATATTACGACTCCAAGTGACCAAACAATTAATATAGTCAGGTTTGAGTTGAAGAGTGAAATATATCATCACACTAGTGAGAAATAATTTTTACATTAACATCTTCAGCCCTTTTATGTGTAAATAATTTGTCATTCATTGCAGTGGGCTTTGACCTAAGAATGAAAACAAAACAAAACAAATTCCATAAATCTATCCAAGCTCTGGTCTTCATAAGCTTCATTGACAGAGCATGAGGTGGCAGTGTTTTGCATGTTGTGAATCAAAATTATATATATGTTTTATTTTTATTTTTGTTTAATGTTGATTTTTTGAGAGACAGAGTGCGAGCTGGGGAGGGGCAGAGAGAAAGAGAGAGAGAGAGAGAGACAGAATCCAAAGCAGGCTCCAGCCAGTTAAATGGAGAGGCCTTGTGTAGGTACCAGTGGGGAATCCCAGTGGAGCCCAGCGTTTGAGTCATCCCTGCCCAGGCATTACACATGCAAGTAAAGAACTCTCCAGATGGTATCGGCCTCTAGCCATTTGAGTGATCACAGATTGTTGGCGTCCGATGTGTAGCCCCAGGCTCTGGGATCAAAACACATTATCCCCATTGTGCTCTGTCTAAATCCCTCACCCACAGAATCCATGCACATAGTAACATGCTTGTTATTTTAGGCAACTAAGTTTGACATGGTTACTTATATAACATTAGATGACTGGAACATATTCCTACAATTTTATTTATAAAATTAAAAGATTCTCAACATTGTGAGCAATTTTCCGAATACTGGATTTGTTCTCTTGTGTTTCTGCTGCCCTCTCATGGCAATTACTACAGACTTTGAAAATTTCTGGGGATTTGTCTGGGTTTGTGTATTTGGTGTTTTGATTTTTTTTTGTTATTTATCTGCACCTTATTTTGAAGCATATGTCAAAGTTCTGTTTCAAAGTTGCCAGTAAGAGAAAAGTCTTCCAAGAAAGACAATTCAAAGATTTCCAGAATGTTTGACTTAAAAAGTATTAAGCTAGTCATAAAGCTGGTTTAAGGCCTTTGTACCTTTGAATGTCTACTTTAATGCCAAGAGACTCAATCAAGGTTAATTTGTTAGGTAATTCTTATTTCTTTGTAAGGTTTCTTAATTTTATTACAACCTGAGAAAATGAGTGCTGTGGCATTTTGTCAGGGATGTTACATAGATCCCAGAAGGGGAAGGTATTGCGCCATACGGAATGTACTGCCCCAAACCAAGACTGGGATAGTTTTCTTTCTTAGTCCCTCCTTTTGACCAGGTCAGATTGTTGAAGGTTTGTTGTAGCCAAGAAAAGGACCATGTGGCATTTTTGTGCTGAGAACATTAACTGAGTTTGTTGCTTCATCAGTCATTTCTTAACTTTCTTACAGATGGTGGAATTTAGATAAGGGATCAAGTTATACAGTATACTACCATCAAGGTTACCTGCAATCTATTGACTTCTTTCTTTACCAGTTTCCTATGTTAGGGAAGAAAATAAGCAGAATCCTAAGGTGATTCAATTTACTGATATACATTCATATACTATTAATATATTTTATAATATTTAGTGCTACATATATGTTTGGTTGGCTTATCCCTCTCAACATATGTTTTTTAAGTATTAATATTTGCTTTGCTTTTTTAAACTAGACCCAGTCTTCGCTCTGCCCACACGTTACAAATTCCAGTAGACACATAAGAATCACCAGAGCAAAGCAATAGACCCACACAGATAGACAATGAATATATTGGGTTTATATAATAGGTCAAATGAGAAAGAAAAATTTCCCAAATAACTTTATTTTGCTCATTGTAAGAACTACTACATTTTTAGTTTTATGGGTAATTTTAATGTCAAACCAAATAAGAATGGTGATCTAAAATTTAAAAAAAATTATGGTTTTTAACTCTTAGAAAAACCTTTGATGGAAGGTTGTTATTTGTACATTTCTAGAAAGATAATGTTGCATGTTTGTTTTAAATTGTTAGAACTTGACCCCAATAGATGTTCTTTGAAGAGAAATTTGGACTACTTGTTCTAGTGCAGCTTGGGGAATTTAGAGATACAGTTAAGAGGATAATGGGACGGGAGTAATGTTAAAGAGAAAAATCCTGCACTTAAGTGCACTATCAGCACTAATTCAGATTTTGAATTTCATTAGTTGCAGTGATGTTTTTGACTTTGTACTCTGCTTTCTCCTTATTGTTTTCTTTAATTTCACAAACCATTCAAAAGTTAAATAGTAATCTAGTTTTATCAGCCATAAATACACGAATCATTCGTAGTTGAATAGTGTTGTCATGAATACTTGAAATTTTGTTTGAGCTCTTGACAACCCTTGATAAAAAGTAGAGAGCTCTTTTTTCTGGTTATGGTTCATGATGCTAAACAGAGCCCAGAGAAGGACAAAGTAGCCAAACTCCTTAGTCTAACAGATAACTGAGTTCACTTTTGCTTTCTGTATTGGTTCACCAAAATTGAAATCAAAAAGACCGAGTAAACATAAAAAAAATGTTAAATTAAAAAAAAAGGCGGTGGGCGCCTGGGTGGCTCAGTCAGTTGAGCGACTGACTTCGGCTCAGGTCGTGATCTCACGGTTTGTGAGTTCGAGCCCCACGTCAAGCTCTGTGCTGACAGCTCAGAGCCTGGAGCCTGCTTCTGATTCTGTGCCTCCCTCTCTCTCTGCCCCTCCCCCACCCATGCTCTGTCTCTCTGTCTCAAAAACAAATAAACATAAAAAAAAATTTAAATAAAAAGACCAAGAAAAATGAAAAAGCCAGGATACAAATGAAATTTTATGTATTTTGCTATGAACACAATCAATTGCACCACTTGACTTTTAGTGGCTGAGACAAAGTTTTATATACTTCCCGGGATACCATTCACAAGGCATTCTCTGTGAACTGTCCTTCTAATTGTCCAATACTGCTTGTCACCAGCACTTAACCTAGTTACAGGAGTGACCAACCACAAGTCAGTACAGGACACACTTCCATGTATGTCTTTCTTAATATCTAAATATCAGAAATTACCTAAACTTCTTTTTTTTAAGTTTATTTATTTTGAGAGAGAGAGAGAGAGGGAGGGAGAGAGGAAGAGAGTGCAGGGGAGGGTCAGAGAGAGGGAGAGATAGAATCTCAAGCAGGTTCTGTGCTGTCAGGCCAGAGCCAGATGTGAGGTTCAGTCTCACAAACTGCGAGATCATGACCTGAGCCTAAATGAAGAGTCAGATGCTTGACTGAGCCACCCCGGCGCCCCTAGATTTCTTGTTAGTATATTTATTGTTGAAATGTTACTTGCAAAGATATTTATTGTGTCACATACTTTCTGTGCAAACAGCATTTGTTTTAATTTTGGTAATACTAACATTTAATTTTTTTTGCTTTTGAGGTCAGGGTTTTGAGATGAACTGTGAATGTATGCCAAAATTCTTGCATGTAGTTTACCCCAGATAAGGCATGCCTAACCTATAGGTATATAGTTGCTAAACAGCTACAGTTTCGCATCACTATGGGGTCCAAAACAAAACAAAAAAATGTAACCATTGATTTAGAAAACTTGGAATATCTGCAGAAGTTTTTATGTTCACATTTCTAAGTTTATTATGCCCTGTATTTGCTGCTGCTTCTTTCTCAATAGTAGGCTTACTGTTTTCTCTTCCTTTTGATATTTTGCATGTTTTGAAAAAAAATTATTTCAGTTATTTGGCACTTTTATGGGATATTTTTCCCCATTTTTCTTAATTTTCTTCCTTTCACCTGTCTACCTTAAAACAATTTTAGAGCTAAAATTATTTAAAATCAGAAAAAAATTTTCCAGTGTTTGAATACTGAATAGCTCTCATTTCTATTTCCTTGAATATTACTGAAATATGTGAGAGATATTTATTTCCTCAGCAGCACCACCATCATATTTACTTAAATCAAACTAAGTCAACAGTCACCACTACCAAACCAGGAGAATAAACAGTAAAGAATAAGAGGCCATCAACTAAACAGACATAGCCTTCCTTGGGCTGAGTTAATATTTTCAGGATCTCAGGGTGCCTGGGTGGCTCAGTCGGTTAAGAGTTGATTTCGGCTCAGGTCATGCTCGGTTTGTGAATTTGAGCCCCACTTGGTTCTCTGTGCTGACAGCTCAGAGCCTGGAGCCTGCTTCAGATTCTGTGTCCCTCTCTTTGTGCCCCTTCCCCACTCACATTCTGTCTCTCTTTCTCTCTCTCAAAAATAAACATTAAAATAATTTTAAAGAATATTTTTAGGATCTCAATTCTATACATTTTAGATTAAAAGTGATATCCACATTTTAAAAATAATTGTAACTATAACAATCTTAAAGCATGTAGAAACTTTTATTTTGATTATCATTTGTCTTAAGGAAGAATTCATAATATGGATAAAGCAGAATTATGTTTTATGGGCAATTCTATATCTTTAACATAATAATCTGGGTCGTAATAATTAAACTTGAGGAATCCTTAATATTATGAAGGTGACTGTGGGGTGGTCTTAATTTTCACTGAATTGATCAGAGGTGTAAACTATGTGTTTCCATATTCTACACATACACATGCACATGTACATTGGCTTATATAATCTTGGCAGAGAAAGTAAAAATGCTAGTTTATTTAGTTCATTGATTTTTATAACCAAAATATATTGTTGTCCAAGAGACAGTAGTTTGCTTGAGATTACTGGGAAATTATTAGGAAATATTTAATTATATGAGGTAAAAAAGAAAACATAAATAGGAGGACCAGTTTCATGAAAATACTTTGTTTAAACTGGCAGATTAATTTCAAGGAGCCATAACGTTGGAAGCAATAGACTTTACTAAATTTTATCTTGCTGTTTCTTAAACTGCTACACCCAAGGTAAGAAGAAAATGGATCCAAATTACTTTAAATAATATAAAATTACCTGCAGGATATAAAAGATTGAGTTGACCATGATTTTTCATCATGATCTAGCCTCTTTAAAACTGAGTAGCATAGACTTGCTTTGGATTCTGTCTTCCTCTGTCTCTGCCCCTCCCCACCTTGTGCTCTGTCTCTCTCTGTCTCTCAAAAAATAAATAAATAAATGTTAAATTTTTTTTTTTTTTTTAAATAAAAAGATCTCCTGGGAGGCTCAGTTGGTTTAGTGTCCAACTTTGGCTCAGGTTATATATGATCTCACAGTTCATGGGTTTGAGCCCCGTGTTGGGCTCTATGCTGACAGCTCAGAGCCTGGAGCCTGCTTCAGAATCTGTGTCTCTCTCTTTGCCCCTCCCCAGCTCATGCTCTGTGTCTCAAAAAAAAATAAACATTAAAAAAATTTTTTTTAATTAAAAAAAAAACTGAGTAGTTTAGATATAATTTATTTGTGAAAATGCTTTCATCCAACCTCTGTGCTGTTTATCACAGACAGTATGCACCCCAGATGGATGAAAAAGGGGAAAGGGACCCTGTGCCGGGAGTCCCTGAGTTAACAGCCCATATGTTGGGGTGTAACAGTTGTCTGCATTTCATGACAACTCATACAGGGAAGAAGGTCACCACTTTCCAACCCTGGTCCTGTTCTTAGGGCAAGAGTAAGAGCAGCATGGGCTTTTGGGGAAGTCTGCCTGTGTTAGGAGCCCAGAGTTTCCTCTTTAAGAGGAAAGAGTTTTTCTTCATCCCTCTAGGTTTAAGGTCAGAAAATTGGTCACAGTATGTTTAGTTGCAAGTGTAATAGTTTCTTCCACATTGCTATGAATTCTTAAGGCTATAAACCAAAAATGTCATTTAAGTGCACATGTTTTTCCTCTAGCCAATGTTTGTTTGTTTGTTTGTTTTTTAAAGCCACCAGGCCTAGATCATATTTTTTTGCCTTTTATTAGGGTATAATTCACATATGCAAAAATCTAACACTTTTAAAAACAATTTTTTTGATGTTTATTAATTTTTGAGAGAGAGAGGGAGAGAGAAAGCATGAGTGGGGGCGGGGCGGAGAGAGAGGGGGACAGAGGAACTGAAGCAGGTTCTGTGCTGACAGCAGAAAGCCCAGTGCGGGGCTTGAACTCACAAACTGTAAGATCATGATATGAGTCAAAGTCTGATGCTTAACCAACTAAGCCACCCAGTGCCCCGAAAATCTACCACTTTTAAGTGTACAAATGTACATAGTCATGCTTGTACCATCACAATCAAGATAGAGCATGTTTCTGTCACACCAAAAATGTCCTTTGGGCCTTGCCTCACACTCTGGTCCTAGGAGATCTCTGATCTGCTCTCTGTTACCATCTTTTAACTTTTCCTAGAATTTCATAAACTAATTTACACAGTATATAGCTTGCTTCTGCGTTGTTTCTCTTGACATAATGTTTTTGAGGATTATCCATGTTGATGCATGTATCAATAGTTTGTTCCTTTACATCACTGAGAAGTTTTTCATTGTGTGGCTACACCAAAATTTACCCATTTTTTGATGATTATTTATAGATTGTTTACAGTTTAGGCTATTATGAATAAGGCTGCTGTAAAGATTCATATATGTTGTTGTATGGAGATATGACTTCACAATAGAGGATTTGGGAATTATTCTTTGAAAGTTAAAGAACAAGGACGTTAATATAATCTTTTTCATTAATATAATACATTTACCACAGGGCTATAAATTTTTTTAGAAAGTTAGAAAGAAGTATTCCTAATGTGTTGGTCATAAATTTACTTTCTGATTTTTGGTATGGTTTACTTGACACTCGTGACATCTATTAGTTCCGTGAAAGACTATTTTATTAGTTATTCATTTTTCGTTCTGCAAATAATCATTTCTAAATTAAGGTTTGGGAGAATTTTTTTTTCAGCAGTGCCCTAAATTAGGATACCAGAGTTCAGATGCAAACTGGAGATTCTGATTCCCAAGCCAGAGAGATGAGATTTGTTAGATAAATGAAGCCATCTGCATCAATTTAAATAGTTCTACCAAATTGATTCATGAAGCGTCTAATATTTCCATGTAATTAGCAGTGGCATTTTCAAATCTCTATAACTGAGAGGAAAATTTAACCTTCTCTGAAGAATTGCACACTCTAGGGTTGATACTTTAGAAAATTATATTGTTCTAAGGGAATACTCACCAAAGAATTACATCAGACTTTGAACAGATGCTGCAAGATCCCTGTTTTATTGCTGGTGCACCGGAGTGGTGATATTAAAAGTCTTCATCTCCTCCCTCGCATCTGATGTTAAAACAGATTTCCCATTTCTCAGCTCTGACAGTTTAGTGGTGAATCTCTTGTGGCTGTTCCAAAAAAAAATTCTGCTTTCTCTCTTCTTTTCTCTTCTACTGTAAAATTAAACTCTGGGCATTAAGTTCAATGTCTATCTTTCTGTTGGGACTGTAAGGAGTCTTTCCCTCTAATGAAAGATGGAGGGCTTATTTCAAAAGATAATGTCTGTTTTTCTCTCACTCAAAGAATTTTATTTCTTACTATAAGTATTTTATACCTGCATATGCACTTTCACCTAAAAATAAATAAACATGCAAAATCTATGTATAATATTAATAGATTTTTATCCAAGATGTAATCTGTGAGCCTCACATCATATCTCATATCATTGCTTTACTAGGGGAAAATCTTAGAGACTGATTTATTATGAAAATCCTCAAGTCTGGTAATATCTCATACTCCTGCTTTCTCTTTGCTGCTTAGATTTCTGATCTTTTTCTCCTTCATGCCGTATTAGAGGCATTGAATGCAGATGAACCACTCAGCTATTTTATGTTATAGAGGATAGACGTACTTAGATCATTAATGTGGAGAATGTTTGTCTTTCATGGCCTATTGCATGGGAGTTACAAATTAATTTCTAACCCTAGTTATCTTTCCTCATGATGTTAGTGATTCATAAATTTTTTAGACACTATAGTAGGTGATAGATGTAGTTTACTTAAAAATATTGATACATTTTATGAAACAGTTTCATAAGAAGAATGTTAGATAAATCAGGCATGTTTTATAAATTATTTGAAGGTTTTGTCTAGTGCCATACATCATCCATGTTAAAAAAACAAATAAACAAACAAACAAATAAACAAAGACTCTTCTCTCCCAAATGTGAATAAATGATAGTTGGTCATATTGATGTTGATAAAAAGTATTATTGCTATCCCAAATATTTTATTGTGTCTTTTAACTAAAACGTGGTGATGAATTTTTCTATATTTTTAATATTATTAAAGTATATGCTACCAATAATAAGATTTGGGTAATTATTATATAAAATTTCTAAAATATAGGGGCGCCTGGGTGGCTCAGTTGGTTAAGCATCCGACTTCGGCTCAGGTCATGATCTCGCGGTCCGTGAGTTCGAGCCCCGCGTCGGGCTCTGTGCTGACAGCTTGGAGCCTGGAGCCTGCTTCTGATTCTGTGTCTCCCTCTCTCTCTGACCCTCCCCCGTTCATGCTGTCTCTCCCTGTCTCAAAAATAAATAAACGTTAAAAAAAATTTAAAATATAAGGGACTATTACCCATACTTAGTGGAATTATACTGTACTTTGTGACCATATTTGACTTTTTGAGGGCTTAAACTCTTTAGTTTAAGGATAAAATTTGCCAGATCCATCTCCACATAAAATATTACCATTTTTATTGTTTGTTCAAATAATTTAACAGAATTCTAGTTATAGCTTGGAGCAAGTAACTTCACGACACAAGAGAAAAAAAATTATAACTTTTTAATCTTGGTTATCTTGCAGACATATCTTATTACTCTAAAGCAGAGAGTCTTGTGAATTCTCCCATGTGTTGACAAGCAACTTTTCCCACTCTGCTAAAGTGATTAGTTAAGATTTGAACATTAATTAATTTATTTATATTTCTTTTTATTTTTTACTTATGTATTTTATTGTTTCAAGTTTTTATTTAAATTCTAGTTAGTTAACATATAGTGTAATATTAATTTCAGGAGTAGAATTTAGTGATTCATCACTTACATGTAACACCCAGTGCTCATCACAAGTGCCCTCCTAATACACATCACCTGAGCCCATCCCTTGCCCATTTCCCCTCCAGCAACCCTCCGTTGAACATTAATTTATTTAAACAGGTGTTTTACTAATGTCTTTAAGAAAACGAGTTGCCAGTGAGTGTTACTAGTTTGATTTTGCACATACATTTCCACATGCATGCAAACATACCCTGATATTTTAAAAAGTACAATAAAAATATATGACTGAGAGCTTTGACAAAAGATACATGGTGAATACAATAAGTAATATAGGTAGAAAGAAAATAAATAAAAAACAGTACAAATAAGATAGAAAACACAAAATACTTATAAACAAATCAGCATGTATACCAAAACTACATGACAGTTATCTTCCACCAACCTCAAAATGCAAGTGGGTAGAGATAAAGCAATGAAAGCTGCAAGATTAGAGTTTGTCGAGGGAAAGCAGAGACAAAACAGTGTGGTTTCTGATGGCACAAGTACAGGCAGATGCCCAGGTAATAATATTTGTCAGGTAAATCTAAGAATAGAAGCTGACCCTTGAGAGGTGATTTATTTTTATTTTTATTTATATTATTTTTCTTTATTTTTGAGACGCAGAGACAGAGTGCAGTGGGGGAGGGGCAGAGACACACACACACACACACACACACACACACACACACACACAGATCTAAAGCAGGCTCCAGGCTCTGAGCTGTCAGCACAGAGCCCAATGCAGGGCCCAAACTCACGAACCTTGAGATCATGACCTAAGCTGAAGTCAGACGCTCAACCGACTGAGCCACCCAGGTGCCCCTCCAAAGGTGTTTTCTACCTGAATTTATGGGTGAAGTCATTGAGTCCACTTCAAGATCTGAAGATACTGGGAAAGCCTAAGTTCTATGAACTCTGGAAATTCTAAGACTGAGCCACACAATGAGAAGCTGCTGGGCACAGCCCCAAACTAAGCAAGGAAGTAAAAAAAAAAAAAAAAAAAAAGGCAAAAATAGAATATTTAAATTAAATGGATCATTGAGCAGATAAGGTAGATTTCAGAAGGCAAGAGGCTGTATTTTTTTATCCTTTTGGGAAACTAAAAAGAGGGGGTGGTAGTGTTTACTCCACATACTGAACAGTAAAGAAAATCTCTCTTCACTTAAAAATGAGCAACAGGAAAGGATTTTGGCTGAATTACATAGGGAGCTATTTTAAGAAATGATAAAGCATCAGAATGAAAATCAAAACAGAAAGATGCACACCAAACAAGTAAAACATGTAGTTTCATATTTAATAGCAAACTAAAAAAAGGAAGTATTGAAATAACCTCAAATTATTTAATTGGGAAAAGAGAGATTCATAAAGAGAGATGACAGGACTGATGAAAGAATTATTATGACCCAGTAATTAAACTACTAGGTATTTATCCAAAGGATACAAAAATGATGATTCTAAGGGACACATGTGCCCCAATGTTTATACCAGCACTATCAACAATAGCCAAAGTATGGAAAGAGCCAAATGAAATGTCCATCCACTGAGGTGATATATATATATATATATATATATATATATATATATATATATAAAATTGAATATTACTTGGTGATGAAAAAGAATGAAATCTTGCCATTTGCAACAGTGTGGATGGGACTAGAGTATTTTTATATTATGCTAAATAAAATAAGTCAGAAAAAGACAAGTATCATATGATTTCATTCATATGTGGAATTTAAGAAACAAAACAGATTAACATAGGGGAAGGGAAAGAAAGAATAAGATAAAAAGAGAGAGGGAGGCAAATCATAAGAGACTCTTAAAGACAGAGAACAAACTGAGGGCTGCTGGAGAGGAGGTGGGTGGGGATGGGCTAAATGGGTGATGGGCGTTAAGTAGGGCACTTGTTGGGATAAGCACAGGGTGTTATATGTAAGTGATGAATCACTGGGTTCTACTCCTAAAACCAATACTACACTGTATGTTAACTAACTTGAATATAAAAAATAAGTAAAAGAAAATGAATTATTAATAAAAGTAAAATGAATTTTGGAAATAAAGAATAAATTAAGAGAAACAAAAGAGGGGTGACTGGGTGGCCTTAGTTAAATGTCCGACTCTAGGTTTCAGCTCAGGTCATTATCTCCACTGTTGTGGGATTGAATCCTGTATCAGGTTCTGCTCTGAGTGTAGAGCCTGCTTAGGATTCTCTCTCACCCTCTCTTTTTCTGTCCCCTGCCATGCTTGTGCACACCCTCTCTCTCTCTCAAAATAAATGAACTTAAAAATAGAGAAACAAAAGAATAGAATTTTAAATAGAATTGTGAAATCACTATGTTGTTCACCTGAAATTAACACATTTTATGTCAACTATACCTTAAAGAAATTTAAAAGGAGAAACAAAAGAGCAACTAAAAGCAAATACTAATTTCTTAAATTTAAATATGATTAGAATTTGAAAGGATGTGTATATAGAATACAGGCAAAGAAATCCACCATATATACAGAAGGAGTTCTCAAAAAAGAAAACACAAGCAAAGGAGCAAAATAAAAAGCGATAATGAATAAAATTTTCCTGGAACTAAAAGCATTCTTGAAACTCTTTATAGAGGGTTGCCTAGGTGGTTCAATTGGTTAAGCATCTGACTCTTGGTTTTGGTGCACGTCATAATCTCATGGTTTCGTGAATTTGAGCTCCACATCTGGCTCTGGGCTGGCAGCATGGAGTCTGCTTGGGATTCTCTCTCCCTCACTCTCTGCCCCTTCCCTACTTGTGTTGTCTCTGTCTCTCTCAAATAAATAAATAAACTTTAAAAAAAATAAAAGAAACTACATATAGAAACATATATGAACATATAGAAAATGTTCACAATGTACTCTGGACAATTGTATTAGATTTACCCTAAAAGGTATTAGATATACCCTAATAAAAATAATAATACTTAAAAAAAAGTCTTTGTTCATGAAAGCAAAAATACTAAGTCACTTATGAGAGGGGGAAAAAAATCAGACTATCTCAGCAATGGTTTTTGCCAGAGATAGTCAACTAACCTATATAAGATGCTGTGAACCAAGAACTTTTATTCAGCCATACTACCTCTCTACATAAAAAGCTTAAATTGTAAGTAACACACAAGAACTAATGAAATTATATTTCTATAAGTTCGTTCTGAGTAATTTACAATGCAAAACAAATGTAATGGGTTTACTGTGTTATCCTTATGTTATATTGTTAAATGACCAAAGCATAGCCAAGAAAATTATGTATATCATCCTATCATTTATATAAGAAATGAGAAGTGTAAATACAAGTAGATAAATTAAAACTGTGAGCCTGAAGCTCCTTGTCACAATAGAAGTTAGGAAATCTGTTTACTTCAGGGTTAAGTACAGAAGTCTTAGGAGCCAATTCGAAATGGCTCCCCCTGTTCAAAGACAGGACAATTTTAGCATCAGTAAGGACAATAATTCCAGTGAATTGAATACATCAAATATTTTTCATTTCATGATAGAAGCATGCGATACCACCTATGACAACTACTTGCTAGAAAGTTGTATCTAATTTTTACCAAGTCTTTAGATATGATGAAAAATTTATAGATAGTACAGGAGAAGGAAGAACATGTTAAGCAACATAACAATGATATAATAAAAGCTGTTCTCTCACAACACTACAGGGGGAAAAAAAGTGTCTTAGTATCTTCTAAAAGAAAAAAAAATGTGAGGAAGTAAGACAGTTTGAGGAACAACCTAGAAATTAAAAAAAAAAGACTTAGGAAACATCGAGTCTGATCACAATACATGCACTTAATTTCAATCCTCAAAATAAGAAACAAAATGTAAATAATTAAATTGGATAAATGAACACTAAATTGATAATATTGAAATTAACATTTTATTGTTGATTTTTGTGGGTGATGATAGTAATGCAGCTATGTTTTTTAAAAAGTCACTGTCCTTGTGGAGCCTGAGTGGTTCACTTGGGCAAGCATCCAATTCTTGGTTTTGACTCAGTTCACAATCTCGCAGTTCATGAGTTCGAGCCCCACATTGGGCTCTGCACTGACAGCGCAGAGCCTGCTTGGGATTCCCTCTCTCTCCCTCTCTCTCTCTCTCTCTCTTTCTCTCTCTCTCTCTCTCTGACCCTCTTGCATCTCTAAATAAAAAACAAACAAACAAACATTAAAAATATAAAAAATGGGGGCGCATGGGTGGCTCAGTCAGTTAAGCATCTGACTTCAGCTCAGGTCATGGTCTCGCAGTTTGTGGGATCGAGCCCCTCTTCAGCCTCTTTGCTGACAGCTGAGAGCCTGGAGCCTGCTTCAGATTCTGTGTCTCCTTCTTTCTCTCTGCCCCTCCCCCACTCACACTCTGTCTCTCTCTTTCTCTCAAAAATGAACAAACATTGAAAAAAATTTTTTTAATTTAAAAATAAAATAAATAAATAAGGAAAGTAAATAAGTAAATAAATAAGTCTCTGTCCTTTAGAAATACATATTGAGACAGATACACTTTTTTTAGAAAAAAATGTAGATACATGGAAGAATAGTTTTTTCAATACAAAAAAAAAGTATAAAATGCATTTTCTAAAGTAATAAGTAGTAATTACAAATTATTCCTCCCAGAGATGGAAATACCCCAATATCTTTAAAGGTACTTCATGGAGTAATAAAAGTTAGGAAGAGGAAACTTGTAAGCAGTTGATAGTAGTAAAGTTGAGATAAATGATTCAGGGAAACATGTCAAATTAAACATAATGTCTGAGACAATAAAATTTAAATCATCATTAACATAGTATTTTAGCAGAATTGCATGCCATTGCCGGACCATCTCTATAGTGTGAAACTGGGACACGTATCCATCAAAATTCAATTTCAATTTTATTTAGTATAGGAATCTCACAATATTGACAAATTTAGAGATGTTTGCTCATCATGAGAGTAATTTTCTTCTGATTTTTAGATATGAAAATGATTAATTTTTAATACTCATTGATCTTTGTAAAATAAATTTTTGTTTTATGCTTTAGTTTAATTGCTGCTGTTCTGGCGTTTTTACATGTAGACAAATAGAGATTTTTCTGAATTGTTTGTACAGATCATGTATTCCAGGTTTCTATTTGTGTGTTATTGGTATTTGTGAGGATCATGATAAATACTTTTAATATACTTTAATTGTTACAGTTAACAATTGTTACAAGAAATTTTCCATTGCCACAATAGAACATTTCCATTAAATTACCTTACAGGGCTACAATTAAATAGAATGATGAAAAAATTAAAGCTCAAAGCAGCAATTTTTTAAAACCCAGAGAAATTAGATCCCTTGATAATTCAAAAATATGACAAACAGAATTTAAATAGCTAAAGAATGATTTGGTTTGTAATATAACATTAAAGATTAATTGTCTTGTTTAGAAAAATTGATGTCTATAAATTATTTTATATTGATAAATTCTACAATAATATATTTTGCTTTCAAAATGTGTCTATAGTAAGTCATTTTGATTTTAAATTATGACTTTAAATAAGTTTAGATACGACAAGACTGCAGTAATTTATGGTTTTCTTAAAAAAATTATTTAGGGGCGTGTGGGTGGCTCAGTTAAGTGTCCAACATCGGCTCAGGTCATGATCTCACAGTTGGTGGGTTCCAGCCCTGCGTTGGGCTGTGTGCTGACAGCTCAGAGCCTGGAGCCTGCTTCAGATTCTGTGTCTCCCTGTCTCTCTGCCCCTCCCCCGCTCACTCTCTGACTCTCTCTCTTTCAAAAATAAACTTTAAAAAAATTAAAAAAAAAAACAAACATATTTAGAGGGGGTTCCTTGGGTGGCTCAGTCGGTGAAGCATCTGACTCTTGATTTCAGCCCAGGTCATGATCTCACGGTTGTGAGATCGAGCCCCACTTTGGACTTGTCACTGGGCGTGAAGTGTGCTTAAAATCTTTTCTCCTTTGCCCTGTGCCCCTCGTGCAGTCTCTTTCTCTCTCTTAAGAAAAAAATATTTAGAGGAATTTTCACAGTCTGTGCTTTAGCTCCTTACATGCAGGTGCAGAGACCTTCACAGTTATGCAAGATGATAAATGGGTGGAGTGGAAAGTAAATATTAAAAAATGTTTAAACTTTGTAGAATATTAATATTTACTACAATAATATGTTAATTAAAGTTGTGTGCATATATAACTCACCGATGTGTTTTTTATATAAGAAGTGCACCTTCAACAAATTCTTTTTGTCAAGGTATATGATCAATAAACTCTAGAAAAGGAACTTTTAGTGCCCTGAAGATGCAAATAACTACATAGATGCTGAAAAAGTAATTGTTTAGTTTTAAAGAACAATGGATATAAGGTTAAAAAATATTGGTTTTGGTTTTTTTTAGCAATATTTACATTTTGCAGAGTAAATTCTTTGCATATGTAAGTAACTTAAGAAATTATTTAGGTATGCAAAGAAAATAATTATATCAAATAATCTCAAATTTATTATGTTTATAGTCTTACATTGTAAATATATTGCCTACTGAAAATTCAATTTACATAAGGGTCCAAAATGTTGTGGAAGCCATAAGGTTTTTTTTCACTGTTTTTGTTGTTATTTTAGTGATAAATATAATAATAAACATAATTTTCCCTTAATCTCTAAAACTATCAGATCTTTACTTATTTGAGTATTCCAAAAATAATAGTCACAAAACTACTAATTTTTGAGTAAAAGTAGTTTTTTCAAAGTAGGGTGTTGTTTTAAGTCACAGTTTTGCAACTAAACAAGAAATTAAAGTTGTATGGAAACCAATTTGACAATAAATTTCATATTAAAAAAGTAAAATAAAGTGTGGATAATGTCAATTAAGTATGAAAAATGAACACTGGGAAGAAAACTTGTCTTTATGATCATTTAAGATTTTATAAAGAGCATCTGTTCCAAAACCAACATTAACTCAAGACCATTTGACTCAAACCTGCTGTTTTCTTACAATCAGACTTTGTAGTTTTGTACCAACTCCACTAAGATGTATAAACACATGGCCAGGTTGTTTCTTGTAGACAGAAGTTGCTTGATAAATTAATATTTTTGAAAATCTGACACACATTTCAATAAACTCAGTTTTTATGAAACTTTCTTACATACATACTAGTAAATAACTTTTGAAAAAATAAGTTCTAGGGGCTTCTGGGTGGCTCAGTTGGTGAAGTGTCCTACTTCAGCTCAGGTTGTGATCTCAGAGTTTGTGAATTCAAGCCACCCCCCCCCCCCCCCCCCCCCCCGCATCAGGCTCTGTGCTGACAGCTCAGAGCCTGAAGCCTGCCTCAGATTTTATGTGTCCTTCTCTCCCTGCCCCTTCCCCACTCATGCTCTGTCTCTCAAAAATGAATAAACATTATGGGACACCTGGGTGCCTCAGTCAGTTAAACGTCAGACTTCGGCTCAGGTCATGATCTCACGATTCGTGAGTTCAAGCCCCGCATTGGGCTCTGTGCGGACAGCTCGCAGCCTGGAGCCTGCTTTGGATTCTGTGTGTGTGTCTGTCTCTCTGCTGCACCCCATCTTGCGCTCTCTCTGTCTCTCAAAAATGACTAAATGTTAGAAAACTTAAAAAAATGAATAAACATTAAAATTTTTTTAAATAAGTTCTCCTAATCTTACCTAGACACATGCTTAAGATGAAATGCAAAATATTGTTTTGAAGGTACTGCATATTTATTCTTTCACATATTCCAGGCAGAGGATCTTGCAATATTTCTAAAGTCATAGAAGCCTACCCTTTTGAATCCAGGCTTTTAAATGTTTCTCTTGGAACTTAATTTTGATGATGGCATTATGCTACTTCATTGCAAAAGCTGGTGCCAGCTCTCTGAGGACCACCAATTATTTGTTTTGCTACCATATGACATAAAGAATTATTACAGAAAAACAGCAAAAACCAGAGAACTTAAATTCTGCAATAAAGCAATTTTATCTAATAGGAAAAATCTGTATATCATGCATATACTGTTGAAAGATTGCATTGATCAAATGAGAATCCGGAAAATTTTTGAAGTGGACTTTCTGTTAAAATTTGATAGTTGCCTATGGTGCATTAGAAACTAGAAGCTGAGGTAATATTCCAAGGAAGACGGTAAACTTAGTTAAAATGAAATAGGGAAAAAAATCTAATGAAAAATCACAACTGAAAATAGACAAAACAACATAGAAGTTATAATTGTTCTAGTAATCTTAATTGGTATTTTTTTCATACAGCACACAAATAATTTGTCCAGAATTTTTTTTTCCTAGTAAGATGATCGATATGGAAACACAGGCTGGAATACAGATTCTCCAGATTTACTGTTTTGATACAGGACTGATGAACTCAAATACGCCTATAGCCTTTGGCAAACCTGAGAATGCTTTAGAATATGATAAATTCCCACTGCAGTTGGCTAATTAAACATTTTCACTTCATGAAGAGAAATCACTTTTCCAACTTTATAGGCAATCCGTTTGCAAGGTGAAATCCTACCAACTTATTGAGACTTTTTCTAATATTTGATTTAGCACATGAACAAATTTTACTTTCCTTCATAGAGTGCATACTAACTCTTTTCCAAATATCATTTAGCTGTTTATTTCAAGGGCCTGCTCTTCAGAAGATTTTGTTGCTATTTCCATTTTATTCATTAGAAAGATTTCTTTCCCTTCCACAGACTCTAATTTTCTGTACTATCAATAGGACTAAACTGACTCTTGAAGGCATTATATGTTGTACTATGTTAATCCATTTTAGAATTTCACTTTTTACACCTACATTTTAACCTTCAAAATGAAAGTGTAGTATATTAATACATTTAGGGTGACATCATTTTGGTGACATTAAGAAGGATAAATGTGCCTTTGGTTGGCAAGTAGATGACTGCTATTGGTCATGACTCATTATCCTGTCACAGACATGCTATTTCAATAGATTAGAAACCTCACTCCTTCTTTATATTCAGTGCAAATCATACATTCTTCAGTGCTTCATTTTATTTTCTTATAAAGTGCAGGAGGTTATTATTCATAGCTAAACTATGAGTTATACAAAGTACACTTCATAGTTCTTCCTGTTCAGGTGTTGGGAAGGTGCATTATTATTTTTTAAATAAGTACTTGGTAATATTGGAGTGAATTTATAGTTTTCTAGTGTTCTTGTTTTCCTTAATGTTTACATTTTTTTTTTACAATTTTGAAAAAAAAAACATCAAATTTCTTTACAAATTAGTCTCAGAAGTCAGTGGAAAATATATGATGTAAAGTTTTTCTTTCATATTGAAAGGGTTTGCAGAAATGAAAGATTATCCTTGAATATTGACATGACTTTAATCATAAATCTAAATTTGACCATGCTATCAAAATATCATTGTATTTCATGGGCAAATTGAAAAGGACAAATTTCATCTTAAGAATGTGGTTGAGAAACATAGGAAAATGGTTATCTTGATGACTATAAACAGTATTCTAAATTAAACAATAAATAAGCTTTGGCTCAAGGGCTTCATTACCTTCCAGGAGAGAGATAAAGTAAATTCTATTAACTCACCTGGACATAGCCTCTGGCTGTTTAACCAAAATAGCTTATAAGTGTAAAAAGAGGATTTATGAAAGGGCAATGGTGTATGTGACCACTTAGGCTTATGCAGTGAATAGTCATTACATTTGGTTCAAGCAAGGGTGCTTGGGTGGCTCAGTCAGTTAAGCGTCCAACTTCAGCTCAGGTCATGATCTCACAGTTCGGGAGTTTGAGCCCCTTGTTGGTCTCTGTGCTGACAGCTCAGAGCCTGGAGCCTGCTTCAAATTCTATGTCTCCCTCTGCCTCTGCTCCTCCCCCACTCATGCTCTGTCTCTCTCTCCTTCAAAAATAAATAAAAACATTAATTTTTTTTTAATTTGATTCAAGCAAAAATGACTTTATCTTCATGTTTAAATTATCCAGATCTTTAGATTATGCCCTGCACTTTCAGTTAGCTCCTATGTAAATGAGCAGCTCCATATTTATTTGAAGCGACAGTATACTCATATAGTTATATTTATGTATACTAGTGATACCATAGCTAAAAAAGAATAAATATATGGAGATAGAATATCTTTCAGTAACATTTTTCAGTACAGTGATCAGAAGTAATGAAAAAAGTTTTCCCAATGCAAAACGTAATCTTATGACCCTAAATATACTACTACATCGATTTTATATTGGTAACTTGTCTTTTCAGAATTTACATTCTGATTGTTACACTTACTCAGATTCAATCTACTTTAGTCTATATAACAACATACGAGGCATGGGTGAAAAATTTAGGCAGAGTTTTCAAATTGTTTCACTGAAATCATATATGAAATTATTTAACAGCATTATAGATAGTAGGATCTATTGATATGACATGCTGAGAAGTCGTAGAATGGTATACTGTAGCTTCAGAGTAGGCTTTTTTTTTAAATTTTTTACAGTTTATTTACTTATTTTGAGAGAGAGAAAGAGAGAATATGAGCAGGAGAAGGGCAGAGAGAGAGAGAATCCCCATATTGTCAGTGTGGAGACCAAAGCAGTGCTTGAACTCAGGAACCACGAGATCATGACCTGAGGCAAAACCAAGAGCCAGATGCTTAACTGACTAAGCCACCCAGGTGTAATTGAGAGTTGGCTTTAATAAGTTATATGTACTTAAAGAAGTATACTGTACACCATTAAGCTTCACAAAAATAACAAAATGGAGTAGGGCCAATAAACCAACCAAGAATATAAGATAGAATAAAAAAAATATTCAGTTAATCCAAATGTAGGAAATAAAGAGATAAAAGATAACAAATGACACACGGGACAAATAGAAAACAATATTTAAAAAAAGAAAATTAATACGATAAGATTTAAACCCAACCATGTGAATATTCACACTCAATGTAAATAGTCTAAACACCTCAATTAAAAAGCAGAGATTGCCAAATTGGATAAAAACACAGGTCTCAACTACATGCTGCTTACAAGAAGCACACTTTAAATATAAGGCACATCGGGGCACCTGGGTGGCGCAGTCGGTTAAGCGTCCGACTTCAGCCAGGTCACGATCTCGCGGTCCGTGAGTTCGAGCCCCGCGTCAGGCTCTGGGCTGATGGCTCAGAGCCTGGAGCCTGTTTCCGATTCTGTGTCTCCCTCTCTCTCTGACCCTCCCCCGTTCATGCTCTGTCTCTCTCTGTCCCAAAAATAAAATAAAAAAATAAAAATAAATAAATAAATAAATAAATAAATAAATATAAGGCACAAATAGTTAAAAGAAAAGGAAGAGAATGCTAAAATTAATTAAAGGAAGTTGGAGGGGCTATATAAGTATTACATAATTTAGATTTCAGATAAAAGAATATTATCAAGGATAAAGATGCTCAGTTGTTAGTGATAGGGATTTGATAATAAAAGGGGTCAATTCATCAAGAGAACATAACAATTCTAAAGTTTATGCACATAACAACACAGCTTCAAAATATATAAAGCAAAACTGTTAGAATTGCAATGAAGTATAGACAAATCCACAGTTATAGCTTGAGAAATACCCTCTCTCAATAATGTATAGAATATGCAGACAATTAGGATATGGAAGAGTTAAAAGGCATTTTTGGTAAGTGACTTAATGAACACTTATAGAAATATTTCCCCCACATAAATAGCAGATTATATATTCTACTCTCAGGTGCTCACAACATATCAGAATGCAAGAGATACCAGTAAATCAGTAGCATTAAACATATATTAAAAAAGGACAAATGTGAAATCAATGACCTTTGCTTCCACCTCAAAAACTAGAAAAATAACAAATTAAACAAAACAAAGAAAGATAATAAATATCAGAGAGAACATTGCTGAAATACAAAATCGAAATATAAGGAAGAATTTCAAAAAAGTGTTCTTTGAGAAAAATCAATATAATTAATAAACCTCTAGCCAGACTACTCAAGGATAAAAGAGAGAAGAAACAAATTATTAGTATTAACAATGAGACATTACTATGGATCCACAGATATTAAAAAGATAATAAGAAAACGTTATGAACAACTTTATGTCAATATATTATATAACTTCAGTGAAAAAGAAATATTCTTTAAAAGATACAAGCTACTGCAGTTCATTAAAGGAAGTAGCCTGATAGCCTTTTATCAACTAAGAATTAACTTTGTACTTAAAGCTTTCCCTAAAAACTCTATGTCCAAATAGCTCCATGGGTGAATTCTACCAATTGAATAAGGAAAATATAATACCAATTCTGCATAACATCTGCCAGAATTTTGAAGAGGAGGAAGTATTTTCCAATTCATTCTATGAGGCCACCATTACCTTCATATCAAAATTAGATAAATACATTAACAAGACACAGAAAGAGAAAGAAGAACCATATGATAATCTCAATTAGATGCATTAAAAGCATTTGACAAAATCCTGGCACAATTCCTAATGATAATACAGTAAACTTGGAATAGAAACAGACTTTTTCAACCTTATAGAGAGCATCAATGAGAAACCTGGGGGTAACATTATACTTAATCCTGAAAGACTGAGTATTTTCTCCCAAGTTTAGGGACAAGATAGAAGGTCTGTTCCCACCATTTCTAGTCAACATTTTGCAGAAAGTGCTAGCCAACGCAGTAGGGCAGGACTGTTGAATTAAAGGCCTCCAAATTGTAAAGGAGAAATAAAACTGTCCTTAGTCACAGATAACATGATTGGCTATTGAGAAAATCTATTGGAATGTCAAAAAAAAAAAAAAAAAAAAAAGAAACTAAAGCTAATAAATGACATAGCAAGATTGCAAGATATACAATCAACATACAAAAACCATTTTCTAAATTCTTATAAAAAATAATTCAGATGTTTAAATTAGGAAACCATACTATTTATAAAAGCATAATTCTGAGGATTGATGAAAAACATTAAAATGTATTCAATTCAGATTTACATTTCAATTATGAAATTTTGTTTTCTAAGTTAAAATTTTATGACACATGTTCCTTTTTGCTATTTTTTTATAGAATTTTATCATCTTTTGGTGCCAAATATGATTATTCTACTTTGTCATTTAATCAATTCCTGTCTAAAGCAGTTCTTACCTTCCTGTACAGATTTCAGGGCGCTACTGAAAATCACCACTGTTATGTGACTTTAGGCACAACTTCTTATTGGTTAGGGAATGAAAATTATTTGATAGAAAAAAAATGTATAAATTGGTTCTACCAACATATAGTTGTTTTCATTTGATTGTTTTGTTATGATTTGTTGAATATTTCTTATTGGGACCTAATACTTTCAGGTAATAAAATTTGAATGTAAGAAACTGCAGTTCTATTCTGACTTCATATAATGTATATATATGTACATACATATATATACATATAATATAGATATATATTATAGGTACACATATATGTACGTACATA